>NC_133381.1:39259688-39516876 GCF_049309525.1 Garra rufa
GCATATAGTTTAATGTCTTTATTTCGGGATTATCAAAGTAAATTATAACTCAAACTTGAGATTTTACTGGGGCACAGCAGATTTTCACTGGGGCACGTGCCCCAGTAAAAAGGGTCTAGCAACGCACGAACCTGCCCTGAAGCGGCTTCATAACTGCATCCATGTTTGCACGTCTCATTTGATGTGGTAATTTCACAGAAGTTGAAGACTCTTTCTCGCCCCCTACAGTGCAATTCGACTAGGTATACGTCATCCGCACGAAAATATCAAGGTGAAAGTCATCATAGCTTGCGTAGTTTAGACCCAGCTCCAAACCCAACTTTGAGAATAGATTAACGGCGATATTTTTTTTATCGCCCGATAAGAGTCTCACGTTAACGCAGCACGTTAACGCCGATAACGGCCCACCACTAATATATATATATGTGTGTGTGTGTGTGTGTGGTGGTTGATAATAGCTCACTTAAATATTGGAACAAATCCAATAATTTTCAGTAGGAATATGTGAGTGAGGCTGAAAAATATGTACTGTGAGCTGTGCATCATACATTGCTAGACAATTAACAAAAAGGCACTTTTTTGTCTTTTTGAGATTTTGCAAAATACAGAGAACCTTTAGAACACCAAGGTAATCAAAATTGAACATCTTGGCACCCACTCTTGACACCCTACCAAGTTTTGCATTTTGGAAAGCAACACTTACATTTTCTTCAGAAAATGTTAAAATCAATTCTTGAGTTTAATGTCTGCTTTAAAAACACTTTGCAACATAAAGACATGGTCTCTGTAGTATGCTGGAGATAAAAGCTCCTAGACAGAAATGTCTCAGTGTTCATTTTGATGTGGAAAAACTGAAAGACTGACTTGAATTTCCTTTCATAAGCTCAACACCAAGTGGGGGCAGAACGTCATTGCCATAGGTTTGCGTCATTGCCACCGTTTCCCCTGAAATAGCTTTGCTGTGGGCTATTGCACCATATGGTGTAATGTATGGAGTGTGTGTAGTGGCTGATTTAATGATTTACACATGCTCTCTATTATCAAGGGATGCAGGATTTCAACACACTCTCCAGCACTTACTGCATCCTCTTATTCAATGGGGCAACTCACTCCAGTTTAGGACTGGTAAAGCGTGCTGTAAATTTGTAATTGGTTTATCCTACTGTCTAGCTATTTATTTATTGTCTGTCATGTACAAAGTCTAGCAGTTAAGCCGAAAACAGCATTCTGGCTCAGGTGGCTGCATTTTATGTCTGCCATCACTCTATTCCGTACCTCTTTCAATATCAACTTTAACACACTGTCCTTTTGGATCAGGGATTCTCTGAAAACTTGGAAGTGTTGTTTTCCACCCATAAAACTTGCAATTTGTAAAAGATCTCTCCATCTGAAAGTGTTCCGTAGACCGATTAAAGCAGACAATTCATTCCTTTCCCTCCTGCGTAAAAAAACACTCCGGTCACGGCATAAAAAGAGAACATTGCACAGAACATTGCAGAGTGTCTGCGTTATGCATGACGTACAACCGTTTCGGCATGTCTGGTTTCACCCGGTTTGGAGATCTGCAGACTATGTCGGATCAAGACTATCTTGGCAGACAAGCTTTCATTATTCAGATGGTTTGGTTTTCCTGACCCCTAGGAAATGTGGTAGGTTCAGTCCAACATTTAATGGACATTGTCTTTCATTTCCCTCCCCAACAGTGTCGGCCGCTGCCAGAGTTCTTACAGTTTCAGAAGAAACAGAGAAGACCATGCGGGTGACATGGCAGCCAGCACCCGGCAATGTTGTCAATTATCGCGTGACATATAAACCTCAGGGTGATACACGCCAGTTGGCCTCCAAAGCACCAGGGGGCACTAACACTTTAGTCCTGAGACGACTGCAGTCCCAAACCACTTACGATATCACAGTGGTTCCCGTCTACAAGTTTGGTGATGGAAGAGTAAGACAAGGAGAAGGAACAACATGTAAGTTAATAGCAGATATCTGACAAGTTGTTTAGGTGGACATGTTTGTGCTCTTTGTTGTCTAATTTGACACTGTTTATTATCTCTGCAGTGTCTCCATATAAGGCTCCCAGAAACCTGCAAACTTCAGAGCCCACCAAAACCAGTTTCAGGGTGACCTGGGATCATGCTCCAGGAGATGTGAAGGGCTACAAGGTCACCTTCCATCCCACTGGGGAGGATATGGATCTGGGAGAGTTGCTAGTAGGCCCCTATGACAACACAGTGGTTCTGGAGGAGCTAAGGTATGAGCCGCCAATGCAGACACATTAAACTTAACACACATCTGTTGAAAATTTAAGATATGCCTTATGAACACCTTTAAAGTCAATTTGAAATGGACAACATGTACCTTCTTAAAACATGTTAATGGTAGTTTTAAGTCATGAAGACTTGTAGAGACAATTAAACAATGGAAAATCTGCAGCATCGACACTGTTATTAAACTGGACTTAATTGAGCTGAATAAAGACAGTAGAGCTCCTCATTAGAGCTGCTTATAGTTGAATTAGTTTTGCTTCATAATTAACAAACGAATAGAGTGATATTAAAAGATCACAAAATATGAACGCAACACACTAAATTGTACTTTAAGTGTTTTCTTTATATAATGATTTTCTATGGGAATGCACTCTTTGTTCAACAAACATTTTATTTGTGCATTGCGTTTATATTCCGAGCTCATCTGCTTGCCTGTGCATATATGTTTTATCAATAAGATGTATACTAAATTTAGTTCTCTTAAAGCATTAAGCCACATTAAGCATTTCTTTAAAAAATTTTCTAAGAGAAAGTATTTAACATGGAATTTAGCATGTTATTTTTATATTCTGGATGCAAGATGCTTGCCTGTATATAGTATGCATCAACAGGGTTGGGGGAAACGCATTACAAGTAACGCAAGTTACATACTCTGATTACTTTTTTCAAGTAACTAGTAAAGTAATGCATTACTTTTAATTTTAAAGAAAATATCTGAGTTACTTTTTCAATAAGTAATGCTAGTTACTTTATTTTACCATGTATTGACTGACAGCTTACCTGAGAGAAATTGGAAGTACACTGTGTAAATATGATGTTACTGTATTTCTACATTAAATTTTATCATGCATTAATTCATCTCACTTGCAAAAAACATATTCAGTATTCTTTAAAATGAATAAAATCTGTAAAATGCAAACTCAGAATAAAAAGCAAACCTGCAATAATTAAATATGTTAAATTTACATTTACATTTAGTCATTTAGCAGACATTTTTATCCAAAGCGACTTACAAATAAGAACAACAGAAGCGATCAAAACCAACAAATGAGCAATAATATGCAAGTGCTGTGCCTTTATGTATTTAATCCCATTTTATTAATCAACGTCTTTGCTGCTGACCTTTGATGATCCAATTCAACCATACTAATACGCAAAAATGACTTAAGATAAACTAACAATTGTGCTTTTCTTTTTTTTTTATTGCTGAAGAGTTTGAACTTTTTTTGTGTGCATTCTACTGTACAGATGTCAATTTAGTTTTCCTTCAGTCTGAGCTCTATTCATTTCAGTTTTGGTGTGAAAGATTTTTTACATTTGCCAAAAATAGAACTATTTTATATTAAAAACAAACAAGCAAGCACTGCCCAGATTTAAAAAGTAACGCAAAATTAATGTAATGTATTACTTTCCATAAAAAGTAACACAATTACACTCTTAAAAAAAGGTGCTTTAAAAGGTTCTTCACAGCGATGCCACGAAGAACCATTCAGTCAAAGGTTCTTTAAAGAACCATTTCTTTCTTACCTTTTTATAATCTGAAGAACCTTTTTTCACCACAAAAAACTTATTATAATACATTACTTTTAAAGCAACTTTCCCCAACACTGTGCATCACCAATAATTTGTATACTTAATTTAGTCTTTTAAAATTACTGTCCTAGTATATGAGTAAAAAATAACTGGTGGACGGCAGAAAAAGCCTTGTTTTGCCCTCCAGGTAGGGCTGGGCGATTTGGCCAAAAATCAAAATCTCGATTAATTGAACATTTTAACCCGATTACGATTAATGAACGATTATTTTATTCATTAATAAAATTATATTTAATTATATTTAAATAATATTTATTTTTTTGCCCTCATAGTTCACTGACAAGTTTTGTACAGTAAATATGCTCACATATTACAAGTGAGAGATTTTTGAACGAAGGGTGCACACACTATCTACTATCTATGATTATTTATTGAACATCAGTGTTGAACAACTGAAATTAAAGCACACATTGCTTAAAATGAAAAGTCACATTTTTCTTAAATTAGCGAAAATAAATAACTTGCACTTTTGGAAACAAAATAAATTATTTATAAAATAATAATAAATATTAAAAGTAGAAAATAAGCAGTATCTCTTCTAAATAAAATTACTCTTGTATATCCTGTAAATACTTTTTACTGTATAAATACTGTTTAAGCTCTCCATCGACATGTCGGCGGAATAACGCAACATAACGGAGCGGGGTCACGTGACTCCACACGCAGTAGTGTTTTTAAAGGGAAAGTAATTGAAATAATTGACCTGGAAAAATTTGATCGATTATAGGTTCTGAATGTCGATTTCGATTACTTTTCGATTAATCGCCCAGCCCTACCTCCAGGTGTCTGTTAATGAAAGGCTGTGATGTCATGTGAAAACCATGAACTGTGCATTGTGATCTATTAGCATTTTAAGGTTGATAGATGAGATTGTTGACTGATTCGTGCTGCTTTCGTCTCAGGGCCGGCACTAAATATTCAGTGAGTGTGTTTGGTATGTTTGATGGAGGAGAGAGTATGCCACTGGCTGGAGAGGAGAAGACCACCCTCTCTGACGCCCCTGAACCTCCACCCTTTCACACAGGTAAGATTAATAAAACCCTTCTCTCTTTCTGACACAAAAACCAACAAGTCAGATCTCATGTTACTGCAGAGTATTCAGCTCAATATGTAGAGAGTTCCAAAACAATTAGCATACACCATTCATTTTGTAACATGAGATATATGGAACAAATCTGTAGCGTCTGCTGTGCATTTATTGAATCCATATATACAAAGCATAGGTTTCTTGTCAGTTTTGAGTCGGAATTGTAGGCTGCAGTCTAGTACTTTGAGTAATGGCAAATACCTTTCAGAAGAGCTAATTGTGTTGTGGACGAGTAGACAGGGTGACTGCGCCACATGGTAGCCATGTCTCTGCCTTTGCATGGAAGTACTCTTGAATTTCAAGAGCGAGAAAGATTATCTGCTCACAATTACTAATGCTTTACTACTTGGTTAAAAAGTGACATACAAAATGAAGGCTTTGCACATGGTCGGCTGACCCTGGACTGGAATGTTGCTCCTAATTGGAAACAGATCCAATGGTGAGGGTCGGCCGACCAACATCAGCAGGAGAGGGAAAGCAAACATTCCCAAACATGAGCTCTGAGGTGTAACGCTCAGCTTGTCGTTTGCATGCGACAGGCACCAACAAAAAGTACAAAAATTAAAATAGACTAGTTCTATGGAAATATTATTGCATGGCTTAAACTGATTGCAAAAGTCATAGTTAAAATAACTGATTTACATAGCATATATATAAGTTAAATTGTCAACACTTTAGAAATGAGTTAACTACATGAACATGAACTAACAATGAAAAATACTTTTAAAGCATTTAACAATCTTAGTTAACTTTTAATTAATTAAATTAAATGTATTAATACACTATTAAAAATCAAAAGTTGTATCTGTGAATATTATTGACATCTAACAATGAACAGTTGCATTATTGTATTGTTCATTGTTAGTTCATCAACTAACATTAACATTTGGGATCTTGTGGTAAAGGGCTATCGCTGAATCGAAAAAAATAATTAATTACATGATTTTTATAATTTCCTAATATTTGGTGTGAACTTTTGCAGTGGAAGTATGACATTTTTTTTAAATGGTCAGTATCATCATTTGTTTATTTGATTAGTGACCTGCTGGAGAATCTTAAATAGTTCCTATTCATTTTTTTGTTACAGTTTAAAAAAAAAAATGTTTTAAATATAAACATTTTCAGGTTATTTTCAGTGATAAATTAGATTCTCAATTGTAGATCTTCAATATTGTCTTAACACTTTTTAACATTTTGGCTCTACAATGCGTGAACATACACACTAGTGTGCAAAAGTTTGGGATCAGTAAGATGTATTTATTTATTTTTTAAGTTAAATTAATAATTTAATCATTTAACACCAAGGAAATGTATGATTTTTCAAAAGCTTTTTTTTTTTGAAAAATCTTTTTCAGCATTCTGTTTATCAAAAAATCCTGTTCAGCACGAAAATGTTCCTCAAATCAGCATATTATAATGACTTTTGAAGGATCATGTGACATTCAAAACTGGAGTAATGATGCTGAAAATTCAGCTTTGTATGACAGGAATAAAATACCTTTTAAAGGCAAGCAACATTACAGCAAATTGTAATAATTGTAGGAACAACTGTGATAATATTTCACTATATTTCTCAGTCATGAAAGGCATTTTTGATCAAATAAATGCGGGGCTGTTGAGCATAAAAGACCTCTATGAAAAATCTTTTAAATATCTCACTGACCCAGACTGAGCAACCTGAATGTGTTTAAGAAAGCCCACCTTGCCATATGTCTATACTGTGGTAGATCCTTTCAGTTATTCACTGAAATGTATTAATCATCTTTCACTAAAGAGAACATTTCACAGTGGCTTTCTAATAATAATGTAGAGATGGAAGATTGCTGACTACTGATTATAATCATTTAGCTTGTGAAAAGTGAAGTGTTTAATTTAAGGCATAGTTTAGTTGTCTCATATTGTAGTTTTGCATGCAGAATACACAAATACATCTGTGTTTTCTTACTTTCCTAAAGTATGTTCCTGGCTTTAATGTTTGGGGTACTAGGGGTCATAATTTAAATGTGAGAATTCCACATTACAATTGAGGATAAGCACCTGTTTGGCTAATAAATCACTTTTAAAGCCTTAGATAATTCATTTTATCGCTACTAAGAAATTCCCACACAGGTATGTGCCTAAAAACACATCTCATAAACATAATAACCATAATAGCTGCCCATATCTATTGAATGTTATCCATTAATGTTTTTTTTTTTTTATTCTTGAGGGATTACCTATAAATCAGACAATTATGCAACATGTTCTCTTTGAGCAGGGCCAGACGGGCGGCACTTTCCCTCTCGTTTTCCTTCATTCAGGTGTCTGGAGAGATAGCAAGATGGGACACAGACAAAGACATCTCTTACAGAAATGTTTATCGTTTTTAAAATTTAAAAGATGTTATTTAACATAATATGTAAAGAATATGTTTTTAACATGCCAAATAAAGAGTTTTGTCATGCTTTGCATGACTGTGTGAATGTTTTGTGTGTCCAAGTCTAAACTCTGAGTCTGAATGTCTAAATTCTGATCAATCAATCTTCATCACAAATCATATCTGTTTTCATGTTTACATCTGCTTAACACTAGTTTTAATTAATATTATTATTAATTTGATGATAATTCACCGACTGAAGGTATTGTTCTGTGATGAAACAGATGTAAAGTGCAAAACCACAGCCCAGGCTGATATTGTCCTGCTTGTTGATGGATCTTGGAGCATTGGTCGACTGAACTTCAAGACCATAAGGGCTTTCATTGGTGGCATGGTGGGTGCCTTTGACATTGGGCCAGATCGTGTCCAGATTGGTAAGAGAAATTTATCTTAAATCCCATATTACTGAGAAGATCCACAATAGTCCCATGAACAAATAAATAGAAATTACAAAATGTCTAAATTCTTTCTCCTAGTCTCTAGAGTTCTCTCTCCAGTCTCATGTTTCTCAGATTTTCTCCTGAGAAAAATACCCTTGTCATCTCACATGTGTGCTTTAGAGTTTATCTCAACAATGTTTCAAAATTTGATTGAGTAATCCAAGATAATACATTTTGCAATCACATCTCAGTATAACCTCATCAATTCTCATTACAATTCTCATGTATCTTGTTTCTCATGAATGTTTTATTACTCTTCAAACATTTGAGGATAAAAATCGAAAGAAAAAAAAATGGTGTTAGGTCTTTTGAACTGTAAAAGTCAAACGTCTGAGCATTGGCATCTGTATTTGTCCGTTTATAGGTCTGGCACAGTATAGTGGAGACCCAAAGACTGAGTGGCACCTAAACTCCCATAGGACCAGAAAACAGCTGCTGGATGCTGTGGCCAATCTACCATACAAAGGAGGAAACACTCTGACTGGTACATCATATTTTATTCTGATCTATAGGTCAGACTTAACACACTTCGTTTGTGGTGAATTTCTAAAAGTTTGTATGGAAAGTTTATGTTCTATTTGTCATGATGTCACTTACAGCTCCAATTAAAAAATGGAACAGAAAATGTTTTTTTTTTAATCTTCAGAAAATATCTAAAGAAAAAAATCTTTGCATATGTGTTTTGTTGTGTATCAAAATTTATGCCTCAAGAATTATAGAATGAGACCCTCAATTTTATTCAGAGGCCCAAACTGAACAAAATATGCCATTTGGTGCAGATGACGATATTTATATGACCAAAAAGTAAGATGAAATTATAATAGCTTATAATGTAAATCGAAGTGATTTTTTTAAAAGTAGCAGATACTTACATAAAATTATATAAAAATCAGTTGTCACTCTGCACTCTTAAAAATAAAGGTGCTTTAAAAGGTTCTTCACAGCGATGCCATAGAAGAACCATTTTTGGTTCCACAAAGAATCATACAGTCAAAGGTTCTTTAAAGAACCACCTCTTTCTTACCTTTTTATAATCCTTCTTTTGCCACAAAGAACCTTTTGAGAAACAGAAAGGTTCTTCAGATGTTAAAGGTTCTTTATGGAACCATTTAGACAAATGGGTTCTTCTATGGCATCGTGAAGCACCTTTATTTTTAAGAGTGTATATCTCCAATAATATATCTTTGTAAGATAATATTTAATAAGTTTTATGATCAAAACGTATGATGCAATATAATACAACGATGATTAAGAAATCAAATAAACATTTCTTAAAAGCCTCATTATCATATTTAAGATAATTGATTTTTCTAATAAATGATGTCTGGATAATCAAGTAAAGCTAATCTGATTCAGTCTAGTAAGTGTTCATCTTAAAATTATAACAATAGAAAGCTTACAATTTTAGTAATTTGTACAATTATACTAAAAACCCTTTACATGCTAAAAAAGTATAAATATACTATAGTAGACTGTGCACAACAGATCATTTAGAGGCCTTAGAAAAGTAGTAGCTTTAAAGTGTTAATACTGGTCTTCACTATAGGTTTACTGTCCACATTCTGTAGACTAATATTTCAATATTCCCTAATATTTCAATATTCCCTTATTCTACAGGTCTTGCTTTAAACTACATCCTGCAGAACAATTTCAAGGCTAACGTTGGAATGCGTCCAAACTCTCGGAAGATCGGTGTCCTGGTTACTGATGGCAAGTCTCAGGATGACATCACGGTCAACTCTCAGAACCTGCGTGACCAGGGCATTGAGCTATATGCCATTGGTAAGAATTGGTTCACCTTACAGTCATGAAGACTTGGTCAGTGAAAAACACTCTATTGAGTTTAATTGGGCTTTAATGTGTCTTTTGTGGTTTTGATTTTCAGGTGTAAAGAACGCAGATGAGAATGAGCTGAGAACCATTGCTTCCGATCCCGATGACATCCACATGTACAATGTGGCTGACTTCTCCTTCCTGCTAGACATCGTGGACGACCTGACAAACAACCTGTGTAACAGTGTCAAGGGTCCAGGTATTGCTGAGATCACACTCTTTGAAACAATGAGGCTGAAAGATAGTGCTTCTGAGGGAATAAAGGTCAATATGTGACCCTGGACCACAAAACCTTAAGTCTTAAGTAGCACGGGTATATATGTAGCAATAGCCAAAAATACATTGTATGGGTCAAAATGATCGATTTTTCTTTCATGCCAAAAATCATTAGCATATTAAGTAAAGATCATGTTCCATGAAGATATTTTGTAAATTTTCTACCATTTTGATTAGTAATATGCATTGCTAAGAACTTAATTTGGACAACTTTTAAGGCGATTTTCTCAATATTTAGATTTTTTTGCACCCTCAGATTTCAGGTTTTCAAATAGTTGTATCTCAGACAAACATTGTCCTATTTTATCAGACAATATATCAATGGAAAGCTTATTTACTCAGCTTTCAGATTACGTAAGAATCTCAATTTTGACAAATTTACACTTATGACTGTTTTTGTGGTCCAGGGTCACATATGAGGGAATAAAAGTCAATATGATTGCGACTAGATTGTGAATAGTTTGCATCATTTATGAGAATGAAAGTCTAACAGCAATTAAAAAAAAAAGTTATTATATCATAAAGGCTGCATTTACTTGATGAAAAATACAGAAAAAAATGTAATATTGTGAAATATTATTATGGCTTAAAATAATGGTGTTCAATATTATATAGTATAGATTTCTATATTTCTATAGAATATATTATATTATTATATTATTACAATGTTATATTTTAGAATATAATTTATTTATTCCTTTGATGCCAAGCTGAATTTTTAGCAGCCATTACTTCAGTTTTCAGTGTCACACGGTTCTTCAAAAATCATTCTAATATGCTGATTAATTACTTTTATTATTAATGTTGGAAGCAGTTGTACTGCTTAATATTTTTTGGAACCTGTGATTCTTTTTTCAGAATTCTTGACGAATAAAAGGTTAAAAAGCACAGCATTTATTCAAAATATAAGTCTTTTCTAACACTATAAGTCTTTGCTATCACTTTTTATATATTTAACACATCCTTGGTAAATAAAAGTAATAATTTCTTTCAAAAAAAAAAAAAAGAATGAAAATGTACTAACCCCAAACCTTTAGATGGTAGTCTATATATACAAAGGATTTCTGTTTTAAATAAACACTATTCTTTTCAGCTTTTCATTTGTTAAAGAATCCTGGAAAAAATGTCCAAACAAAATATTAATGAAAATTCAGCTTTGTATCAAAGGAATAAATTACATTTTAAAATATATTCACATAGAAAACAGTTATTTTAAATTGAAATAATATTTCAAAATATTAAATTTTTTTTCTGTATTTTTTATCAAATAAATGCAACCTTGATGAGCAAAAGAAACATCTTTAAAAACAATTAAAAATCTAACTGATCCCAAACTTGTAAGCACCAGTGTAAGCTTGCTCAGAAGTGGAACAAATGCATTTACGCAAAAATTACAACTGTATACTTTAAAATTAAAACTGGATGTCGAGGTTGGTCAGAACAGGCATAATTTATTCTAAAACTGTATTCTGCATTTCATCTTTACTCGCAGGCACTTAACAGCCTTAAGTCAGCTATGTAAAGAGTCTGTTTCATAGGAACAGCTTATTATATTTTGATTAAAGTTTATGAAGGCCAAGTCTACAAGTAGACAATTCATGATTAACAGTTCTCCTGCCAGGTTGTTTGATAGAATAGAGTGCAACAGCCAAACCTTTCAACAAAGGTTATTATGTGATGGTACTATATATGTGGTTACATTTTAATTTGATAGTACTCTTTAGACATTCTACTAACTATAAGTAATTTTGCAACTGCATGTCAACTAACTTTTATTAGAGTATTAGTAGATTGTTGAGTTATGGTTACGGTTAGTAATAGTTGACGTGTAGTTGCATGTTATGTTAGCATGTTGATGGGACGCTATCCTTAGGCTAGTCCTAAAAGGTTCAAGAATTAGTCATTCCTGTTCTCTTCCTTTTTTTCCCTTTTTACAAAATTGAAACCCTAAGGGTTTGACCTTTTCGCGATGAAACTTTGACACTCTGAAACTTGATCCAGGCGCAGACAGATGCTCCAAGCTCCCGAAAAACAGACTAAAAGCGCTCCAGTCTAGAAATGCCCCTGACTATCAGAAACTGAAAAAAAAGCTGCAGTTTTGTTAATACTCTAATACATACTTGAACTTTTGACTCATTAGCATTATCTTCTACCAGACACATTAGAGCACTGTTAGGACTGCTACAGTGTTATAGCTCATGTAATCTCATGAGCAAATTCTTCTCCTCTTTCAGTGTAGCAAAGTTAAATACGAGACATTTCTCCCAGGGAAAATTTCAAGAGTTCTGTCATGAACCAAAACAACCAGCTCTGAGATGATCATAATATTACAAACTTTCGAATTCGATTTGAAGCAAAAAAGTATTTGACAATCAGAAAAAAGGTGCCCAGTAACTGTCAGAGCTACAGTCTCGTGAATCATAGTGAATGTAATTGGAGGAAAAAAGGATGGTACAATACAAAAGCATTGACTTATCATTGATTACAAATACATTTTATTTTATCTTTGATAAAGTGTTCAGATACACACAAATAAAAGTTGACTGAATGTAGCACAGCCAACTCAGCTGTGTTATTTCCAATGCTTTGCATGTGTTTTTTAAGGAGACTGTCTGTTTAGTATCTGCTGACACTTTATTTTTATTGTTCTATACGTAGCAGATCTATATATACGTAACCCTAAACCTAACCCTACCCTAACAGTCTACTAGTTCTCTAATGAGAGTTAGAAGACATTTAGTTGCAATTTAATGAGATTGAAGGCCATTTCGTCCAAAAATTTTGCACGTTAAAAAATAAATACAACCTCACGTTATGTCAATCGAGCTAACACACTGTCTCCGAAACTTTCGTTGTTTTTGCACGTATGCGTTGAAAAAGCATACGAAAATTTCGGACTCAGTGTGCAATGACCTTTAGTTGACGTAAAGTAGTAACCAAAATTCAAATATTCAAAATCAAGATTCTAAATAAATACATCACTGTATGCACTCTACAACTCTAAAATAACTTCTAAATTATTTGGAACTATGAACTTTATTTTGTTCGGAGTTATAGGACAATGTTTACATAAATTTACAAAATTTGCTCAGAAATAGCCTAGATGTCACAGTCTAATGTATGTATGTCAAGGGTCAAAGGTTAAACACTAATCACCATCATTATCATAACAGGAGGAAGAGCTCCTGAGCCACCCACTGATCTAACGACCTCAGAAGTGACCCATTACTCCTTCCGTGTCACCTGGGTCGGCCCAGATGGACCCGTGGAGAAGTACAGAATAGAGTATGTGAGCACTGCAGGAGGAGAACCACAAAAGGTATGAATGAACACTTGACATGCTTGGAAAGCATTACTATTATTGCTCATTGTTAGGGTTAGGGATTTGAACAAACCCTAATTCTAAATATTAAACTTTAGTGTGCAACTCATCTAAAAGTATTATTTATACAATGCACATTCACGGCAAGAAAGAGAAAGAGAAAGTGAGGATTGATGTGTTTCATGTTGAGCCAAAACTAGATTTCTTCAGAAGTCTGGAAGTCCGGAAACCAATTGAAAAGGCTAACTTTGATTTGACCTAGAAATGATTAATTTGTTTTCTTTCCAAACACAGTTGTGTCCTATTCCTGTGAGTTCTCACTTTTGCTTTGTTGCTCTGTTGCAGTTGCTTGTCGACGGGACCGTGACGACTGTGGTCTTGGAGAGTCTCACACCGCTGACGGAGTACATGGTGAAGGTTTACTCAGTGGTGGGAGAGGAGAGCAGTGACCCCCTCAAAGGCTCAGATACAACATGTAAGTGTGCATTTACCCACAATTCACTCATCAGCAGAACAGAGCCAAATCCTCAACAATATGTATCAGCACACTGATAAAACATTGCAAAAATAATCAGAAACAAAATTATTTGTACAATGGACAAATGTAATTGTTGTTTTAGATATTAATGAGGATATGGTTCTGCACTTCTGTGTACCATGGTAATACACATTTATTGCAAAAATACCTTTCTATAATGTTCTTAAATATTTTGGAGTACTATGGAAATACTATTTTGCAAAGATACTTTTGTAAGTGGGTTAAAGACGTTAAGATGTCCATGTTAAAAGAAATTTACGAAAGTGATTTTATATCCATAAATAGCACATTAAATGTAAATAAAGTGTCTACTTTTAAGATTTCAGATAATTTTTTGGAGGATAAAATGTCAGAATTTGTCTGAAACAATGTTACATTGTCATTCAGTGTAACAATATTTATGTAAAAATTTAAACAGCATGCTTATTCTGACTTGTACATATTAAAATATATAAACGAATAAGGGATTCGCAATTTCATTGTGTTTTAAACGAGTAAAAAATTGTATGATATTTATTTTTTATTGCTCATGAACATGAAAACAATTAAATTAAACAAAAACGTCTTTGACCCAAGTATTTTATGATACAGTGCTTGGGGGAATCTCACAAAAACATGTCTAGTTAAAAAAAAATCAAAATAAATATTAATCATAAATTAAAATATCAATTATAATAATAATAATAAATGAATACTTTCATTCAGCAAGGATGCAATAAATTGATCAAAAGTCGTAGTAAAAATGTCTATTATTTTTTATTTCTTTTACACTTTCTATTTATTATCATATTATAAATCATCATATGTGACCCTGGACCACAAAACCAGTCATAAGGTTGAATTTTACAAAACTGAGCTGTATATATAATATGAAAGCTCAGTAAATAAGCTTTCTATTGATGTATGGTTTGTTAGGATAGGACAATATTTGGGCGAGATACATCTATTTGAAAATCTGGAATCTGAGGGTGCAAAAAAAATCAAAATCCTGAGAAAATCACCTTTAAAGTTGCCCAAATTAGGTTCTTAACAATGCATATTACTAATCAAAAATTACATTTTGATACATTTACAGTAGGAATTTTACAAAAAATCTTCATGGAACATGATCTTTACTTAATTTCCTAATGATTTCTGGCATAAAAGAAAAATCTATAATTTTGACCCATGCAATGTATTTTTGGCTATTGCTACAAATATACCCCAGTGGCTGGTTTTGTGGTCCAGGGTCACATATTAGAATGATGTTGAAAATTCAGCTTTGATCACAGCAATACATTTTATAATTTATTTAAATCATTTAATAAAAATATATTACAACAGAAATCTGTTGTGGTATTTCACAATATTACTGTTTTACTGTATTTTTGATCAAATAAATGCAGCCTTGTTAAGCATTAAGATACTTCAAAAACATTAAACATTAAAAATGCTCTTATTTTTTTTTTAAATGCAATTCAGTTCTTGACTAGTTTTGTGAGATTCCCTTTGTGTAAAATATTGATATTTAAGTATTACTTTGCTGATGTTTAGCCAGTTACTGAGAAGGTGCAAATAAAATGCTATGCAATGTGATGTGAATGTGCTAATATTGCTGTACTTTTTTGCCACATTTAATATTTTAACATTATGACTTAACCCTAACATCATCATTGCTTTTACAGCGCTCTGAATGTAACCGTGTTGTATTGGGCATGATGCAGCTTTGCATTGCAGAGTGTCATTTTATTATTTCATTTGCCATCTATGTGTTGACATTTGCAAATCTGTTTGTCTGTCAGTCATTTTCATCACATGAGTATTCCATGTTCATTCTCATCCAACCATTGTCTCTCATGGTGTTCCATTCCATCCTGTCCTACATCCATCATTCCACCCGGAATGCTTCCATGTTCCCATTCGAGCTTCAGTCCGCTTAGATGGATAGTCAGGGATCAAATTGCATAAGAGAAAGAGAGAAAAGGCATGTTCCCTTCTGTAGTGCCTCTCAGTGCTGTGAGGAACATGAACATCTACAAAGTGCGCTCCACCACCATGAATGTGAGATGGGATGAGGTCGAAGAAGCCACAGGCTACATGCTTCTCTACAACGCCCTTAATGCCACTAAACCCTCTGTGGAACAGGAGGTACGGTGATGCCACACATTTCAACCACTGCCCAGTCTGCAGTCCAATCTCTAGTTACTCAGCCTTTTGGAAAGTCTGGTCTTGAAGCTGAATATTTATAAAATAAAAGCAAAACGTGCTAATAATTTTCATCAGGGCTTACTGGAAGAGACAGAATGTTCTAATGGAAACCCAGCGGTGCTATGCAGCTCAAATCTGTCAACAACTATGACATACTGTAGCAGAAAGAGGAAATGGAAAGCATTTTTGGAGATATTGTAGATACCGCAGGTGGTAGGTCTGCATTTGTTAGGTTCAAAAACGTCCTTTATATTGCAGCTTTTGGAAAATAACAGCTCATTAGCGCTTTGGGGCTTGTTAGCACAGTTTCTTTTTCATGTTTTTCACATAGTGCGAAGATCCAGAGGTCTCGACGTCACTTCTGGCTTGAATTTGATGTCCACAGGGCTTGTCAGAGAGAGCAGATGTTTCAAAATCGTTTCTCCATTTTTTTAATAAGGAAAAAACAATTGCTTATGGAGTTTTTGTTAGAGTTTATAGAAACAGTCATAATGTCTTGAATGCAAAAATATATTCTTATTTTTCTTTATGTTTGTCTGGTTTTCTAGCACAGTCTATTTAAACATTCACTGTAAGAAAAATAATTAGCTGCCTTAAATTTTTAAGTACAGTCAACTTAGTTGTTCAAGTCATTTCAACTTAAATTACATTAAACTGGCTTAAAAAATAGTTAAACCTTATACAAGTCAGAAGTTACATTTGAAAACTGCTTAACTTATTTCGATGAATTCAATAATGTAAAAACATAACTTTTTGGTCATATAATTTTTTACAGTGTTCATGAGAAGCTACATTTTATGAAAGATTGTTTAAAACAAGATATATATATATATATATATATATATATATATATATATATATATATATATATATATATATATATATATATAATATTTAAATTTGACTTAAGTGACTTAAGTAGGTGTATCATGATTTAGGAATGTTTAGATATTTGTTCTGGAAAACGAGACAATAATTTGGGGATTGTTGGGATAATAAAATAAATAGATAAGTCAAGACTAAAATCATAAGTTCTGCCAATATAGAAAACTCTATAAAGGATTTATAGATATTTTAAAGTGTTTGTACTAAAAATGTCCTGCTGAAAAGACCAGAAAATGTTGTTTTTTTGGACACTAATCCCACGCATTTCTGCACCAGTCTTCTTGAATAGCTTTACAGCAACATGAAATCAAAATAAACCCTATTTAACTTTTTTTGGCCATGATTCTTTAACTTTTTGTAATTAGTTTTTTTTTGTCAAATGTGAATTTTCATTTTGGCTGACATTGTCATGGCTGTGTTCAGCCTAGTGTTATTTTAGTTTCACTGATAAGTTTTTTAGTAATCACAGTCAGTAATTAATTTTTTTTTTTTTTTTTTTTTGGTTAATAGTAATAAGTTCAGTATCCATATCCATTCAAACTATCTTTGAAATTCATACTGGTCCGACCTGGTCTTCTCAGCAGTGGTGTAAATAATGTTTTCCATCATTTTCCCTTGAACAATTCCACCATCCCTTTCATTTGTGATGTGGTTGACTTTCACAGATGCGTGTGAAAGGAACAGTTACTGACGTCCAGCTGAAGAAACTTCGTCCCAAAACGGCCTACAGCGTTTCCGTCTTCGCCCTCTTCGGCGATTACGCCAGTGAACCTCTTACTGAACGGGGGGTGACCCGTAGGTGGCATTAGGGCTTTTTTCCCCTGAGCAGGGATGTTTAGCACACCTATCTGATTCTCATCGTTTGTTTGTCTGTTGTTGTTTTTTTCCTATCTCTCCCTTTTCTGTAGTACCTGTTCCTCCATCGGGTGAGTTGAGGATCACAGATGTTACCCACAGCACTATGCAACTGGACTGGGATGCTGCACCTGGCGCTGTTCGTAAATACATCATCACTTACAAGCCAGACGAGGGAGAGTTAAAAGAGGTAAGGTCAAACTCTTCAGCTTTTGGTGAAATTTGCTTTTTCTGACATTTGTGTAAAGGGAAACATCACCTATTTTTTTCATACAGCCTGCCTGCTGTTTTCATTCAGACCAATTATATGTAACATACATTATCATTTATTAGGCAAAAATGTGAGATTTATTTTATAAAACAAATCAGATCTTGTATTATTGAACTGTAAAGTTGTTTAAAAGTGTTGTTAATTACTTTACAACATTGCTACTTTCAGTCGCAATTGAATTGAATTCAATTCAAGTTTAATTAAACAACACATAGTTCTATTCTAATATCAGAATTATCCTAATTGACTTCAGCAGCTGATTTCAATAAATGTTTACAAAAAGATAACCCTGATAGCAGAAAGTTATCAAGGCAATACAATCACAATAGGTTTTTAGAGGTTAAAAGAGGTAAGGTCAAACTTGGCAGTTTTTGGCGAAAATCGCTGATTCTGACATTTGTGTACAGGGAAACGTGGTAAACACTCTATTTCTGCTTTTCCAAAATCATCACATACTGTCAGAGGTTTTGGATTTTCATTCAGCCCGTCTGCTGTTTTTATTCAGTTGTTTAACTCATAGTTTTTAATTAATTTACAACATTGCTACTTAAACAACATGTAGTTCTATTTTAATATCAGAATTATCCAAATTGACTTCAGCAGCTGATTTCAATAGATATTTAGAAAAAAAATAACCACTGAAAGCAGAAAGTTTTCAAACAAATACAATCACACTGTGGGACACTGTGGTAGACACTGTATTTTTGCTTTTCCAAAATCATCACCTACTGCCAGAGATTTTGGATTTTCATTCTGCCCATCTGCTGTTTTTGTTTAGACCAATTGTAGGTAACACACATAATCATTTATTAGGCAGAAATGTGAGGCTTATTTCATAAAACAATCAAATCTTGTATTATTGAACTGTAAAGTTGTTTATCTCATAGTTTTTACAAAATTTTTACAAAATTTTACTAAATTGCTACATAAACAACTTGTAGTTCTCAGGGTTTCCACGGGTCATGGAATTTCTGGAATATCATTGAATTTTGAAATGTCTACTCCAGACATTGAAAGTCAGGGATTTTTTTTTTGTCCAAATCATTGAATATCAGGAATTTTTTGTTAAAGTTTGTCACTTTAAATTTTCCATTTATCAAAATGTAATTTTTCTATACTGCATTTTTTTATTGTGTTGTTTCTCGCGTTTTTCCTATTGTTATGATTAGGCTATTTTTCAGCGCCATTTTATTCCCTGTCCTCAGGTCACCAGGCTGTACCTATTAACTAAGGCCAACATGTCAGAAAATGTAAATTTCAAGAGCTTTGGCCACAAAATGACCACTTCAAATACTGGGTGTTATAAGCAGACAACAGAAAAGCTGTGAAAAGTTTGTAAAACTACTATTGGCATATCAAATATGGGAGTAGGAGGCACAACAGTGGCCTGTTTTTTGTTCATTATAGGTCATGGGAATTCAGCTTTTTAGTCAGTGAAAGTCAGGGAATTTGAGATTTGGCTTAGAGTGGGAATCCTGAGTTCTATTCTAATATTCAAATTATCCTAATTGACTTCAGCAGCTGGTTCCAATAAATATTTAGAAAAAGATCCCTGCTGAAAAAAACAGCTAAAACCAGCCTAGGCTGGTTGGCTGGTCATAGCTGGTTTTAGCTGGTCTCTTAGCCTGGCCAGGCTGGTCAGGCTGGTTTTAGCTGGTGGTTTTCCAGCCTGACCAGCTAAGACCAGCCTGGCCAGGTTGGGAAAGTGGCCAAAACCCCTCTAAAACCAGCCAACTATGACCAGCTAAAACCAGCCAACCAGCCTAGGCTGGTTTTAGCTGTTTTTTCACCAGGGATAACCACTCAAAGCAGAAAGTTCTCAAGGAAATACAATTACAATAGAGTTTTGGGGGTCTGATGGTAAAAGTAATTTGCTCATGTAATATTTACATTCTTTTGACTATCATATCACACCGGCCACAATAAAATGGTCCGAGGGCCGCATGCGGCCCGCCATCCACGTGTTGAGTGCTGCTGCTTTTGGGATTAACTGTGTGGATCGCTTATCAGCTGTCGAACAACAACCTTGTTTTCAAATGTGCAAAGCCTTCCTGTGTCACTGTGGAAGCCTTCCTGTGGAAAGATTCCTGTCTGTTTACACAACGCATCCAGGCAGACAACCAAGAAAGAGACTCATGTTGATTGATTTGGGACCTTTTAACATATCAGCAATTACGTTGCACAAGTCAGTGGAGACGGCAGCTGCCGAGAGAGTACAGCTGCTCTCCAGAGCTTCGGTTACGGCGATCATCTACCAAAGATTGCGAGAACAGACGGACTATAAAAAAGATGGGAGTTTTGAGTGGCACGCAGCAATCCAGTGCTTTGGGATGTATTTTATGGGTGGGATTTTTTCCGATGATTTTTTCTTTCTTTTTTTTTGACTCTCAGTGGCTGTTTTGGCCTCAGCGTCACTCCACATCCTGAGGCATTAATCATGGCTCAGTTCAGCTCATAACTCTTCGTTTTGGGATAAAAAGATGAAACAAACATGCACACAAATATGGGTCCAGGTGGATGGAAGCCTGAGAAGCCCGACAGATGGTGGCAGCTCCTGTTACCTGACAGATGATTATGATACGCCACTGGATCAAAGATCAGGGTTAATTCTGCAGGAACTTAAAGTACTTTTATATCTATTGAGGCTCCATTGTTCTTCTCAACCTCAGCTTCTCTCTAGCAAAAAATGCATGATATGCTAGAGTGGCCATCCATCTGGTTTTAGGTAGGACAGTCTGGTTATGAAATACCACATTTCATTCCTGAATGATTCAGCGTTTTTGAACGCAATCAATGATTCAGTAAGGCATTCAAAAAGACATTTTTTATTATTTGGCATATCTTTATTTGGCATAAATAGCAAGAGTGGTATCCTACGTGTTTCCGAAATCAGCAAGACTCACTCATTAAGGCACTGACTTGTTGTTCATCTACTGGTGGTTTTATTTTTTATATTTAAAGTATCATTTCTAGTTCTGTGTTCAATATATTCTATACTTAATGTGTGAATCTGCGTAAATATGTGCTACTAATCTGGAGTGTTTTATTCAAATTACATTTATTGAATACGTGAAATATAATGCTTACATTGAAAACAAATGGTTGTAGGATTTACTTTGAAACAGTTCTTACTCAGAAATGACAAATAATTGTACAAATAGCAAAGAAATGGCAAGTAATACATTGGATTAAAAATTTAGAATAGACAAACTGTAATCTGCAATTGTAATCTTCTTAATTTTACTAAAAATGATAAAAAATAAATAATTAAATAAATAAAATAATATATTTTTTAAATGTAGTAAGTAATTTCATGTGATTTGGATTACATAATCAGATTCCAGTAATTAGATATGTGACCTTGGACCACAAAACTAGTTGTAAGTCACTGGCCTAAAATACATTGTAAGAGTCAAAATGATAAAAAAAAAATTATTCCAAAATAATTAGAATAGTAAGTAAAGTTCATGTTTCATGAAGACATTTTGTAAATTTCCTACCGTTAATCTATCAAAACTTAATTTTTGATTGGTAATATGCATTGCTAAGAACTTCCTTTGGACATTTTCTAAATATTGTGGTTTTTTTTTTTTTTTTGCACCTGAAATTCCAGATTTTCAAATAGTTGTATCTCGGCTAAATGTTGTCCTATCTTAACACACCATACATCAATGGAAATGGTCCAAGGTCAACATTACATGTTAAAATGTGAAAATGATGAATCAGATTACAGTTACATTTTTATTGAGTGCATGATTGCATGTTATAATGCATGTAATAATTTATTGATTAATGGTAATCTAAAAGTAACCAATAAGTAGTCAGATTACATTATTTATATACTAATACTAATCTACCATTCTACCCATCTGACAGCTAACTGCCATAACTGGACTTCTCATGTTTCATTTCAGCTTGAGGTTAATGGAGATGTAACATCAAGAGGACTGGATAATCTCATTTCCCAAACGGAGTATGATGTGGCTGTGACCCCTGTGTATGATTCTGGGACTGGAAACCCAATGCTTAACCAAGCCATCACAGGTAACATGCCCAGGGGATCTGTTATCTATGAATAACTTCTGCAAAATGACTGCTAAATGGTTCAAGTGTTTGATTGTAACCTGAAACTCAATTTATTACCCTTTTCGTAGATGTTGTCCCTGCTCCGAAGAACTTGAGGTTCTCTCAAGTGACCCAGACCAGTTTCAGGGTTCACTGGGAGCATGGCGCTCCTGATGTCTCCCTCTACCGCGTCGGCTGGACCAAGAGTGGAGAGAACAACTATCAATATGTAAGACATCAGAGACTAAAGTTCTGATTTATCAAGATGAAATACTAAAGACTTGAGTTTGGAATAAATATTACTTGCATACATTACACTCAAAATTATATGAGTAATACTTTTAAGTATTGTTTTAAGGAATCTGTTTTTTAGTTGTGATATATATTTGTACTTAAACTCATTTATAAAGTAAAAAAAAATACTTTTTACTATTTCAATTTCATGTCGACCTAAAAGCGCAATGTACATGTCATATGACATTTTTTTCTAGTTATTCAAAAACAGAAATAGTATTTTCTATATCCTAATGTGATTTTGAAAGGTGACTGATAGAATGTTAATTTTTTGGGAGGTGAACTAGTCTTTTCAGACACAGACTCAGTCTGAACTACAGTAATATAATAATATTACAATTATAATAACCAATAATGTAGATAGATGAACTTGAGTCAAGTGTGAACATGGTTAATGATTAGGCTTGATTATTTGTCTTTTCATATCTCAAGTGTCTGTAAAATCATATACTGTTTTTTGAAAAATACTATGAAATACATCAAAAATACTAAAATAGAAAATCACTTGATTTTGACATCCAGTCAATTCAGTCAATTCAAAAAGCTAAAAAAAGATTACAGATGTTTAATTTCTTAACTTTTAAATAATTAAGTAAGCTTTAGTTTATTTTTTATTATTTTTTTACATCTTAGTTTATTTTTTTACTTAAACAATCAAAAGCTAGCTGAAATACAAAAAATATTTAGTTATATATACATTTTACTTTTTACATTTTATTTCAAGTAATAAAAATGTACTTTATCTTGTACTTTAAGTACAGGTTCTCAATAGTTTTTACACCAATAGATGTAATAGTGATTGTTAATATTTATCAGTAGTATTATATATCTCAGTATTGGTAAATAGCTAATACCGTTGCCATCTTCAGGATATCCTGAGCAGTGAAGACACCACACTTCTTCTGGAGAACCTGGAGCCAGACACCCTCTATGATGTTTCTGTCACTGCCATTTACCCCGATGAGTCTGAAAGTGAAGATCTTCTAGGCAGCCAACGCACATGTAAGAAACCTCAAAATCCAAATGATAAACTTTTTCCATTTACCGCACTTCAGCCAGCACATGTGCATTTGACAAACTCTCACTCTTTCTCTTTGTGCCCTCCTGACTGCAGTGTCCAAGGTTATTACACCCGGTGAGTCTTTTATTTTTAAGATACATGACATTTGGATTCCATGTGGATGTGTTGGAATGCAAAACTGAAATATCAAATGTTGTTTTTTTTATAGCTCCTAGTGGACCTCCTCAAAACCTCCAGGTGTTCAATGCGACTACAACCTCCCTCACCGCCAAATGGGATCACGCTCCTGGACGAGTGCAGAACTACAGGATCACCTACGTACCGGTTGCAGGAGGAAGATCTCAATCTGTAAAGAACATTTTAACATATTTTATGTTCATATTATATGGCTGATGAATTACAGGTGATGTGTAGCATTTCCACTACACTCTTAAAAATAAAGGTGCTTCACAATGTCATAGAATAACCTTTTTTTGTCTAAATGGTTCCATAAAGAAGCTTTAACATCTGAAGAACCTTTCTGTTTCACAAAAGATTCTTTGTGGTGAAGGAAGATTCCTCAGATTATAAAAAAGGTAGGAGGGAGATGATTTTTTTAAAGAACCTGAGTGGTTCTTTGTGGAACCGACAAAAAGGTTCTTAAATGGCATCGCTGTATAAAAGCACCTTTATTTATTTCTGTTTCCCAAACACAAAAAGTATCTGTATTCAATTCATCCAACAAACATAGCGATTTTGACTGCTTCCAAATTTTATTTGAGTGAGTATACTAACATGTTTTGGACCCTGAAATTTTGAATCATGAATTGTACACATCACCTTTAATTTATTGATCCAATGCAAAACAATGAGTAAATCATGGAATTGGTCTGTTAGTTTCCTCTTGTTATTGCAAGTACTGTATAGATATGGCTAGTATTCTTAGGTAAAGAGTATTTAAGAGCTCACCATTAAAGATGAAGATGTGACTAAGATTTAAGACGCGTATCCACTGGAGATAGATCAGGATAATTATAATAATAGGGCTGATGCCTGTTAGTAGTTATAATCATAATGCCTGCGAGCTTTATTATCAGCATCAAGAATGTAAGTTAAAATGTATACAGTATCAGTGTTCATAGTTTATACCCATTTTAATCACCTTTTTGCTGTAAACTAGCCTTACATTGTCCTATGTGACATATGCATTGGCATAGGCTATTTTACCACTGTTCACTGTTCTGACCTTTGTCATAAAAGTCTTTTTTGTTGCCTTTTTCCCCAATCACTTTTTAGAAATCATCATGAACTGAAAACTTAAAACCTCAAAATACATCCTTTGTAACCCATTTTAATTGCATTACCATGGAAGTGGTACTTTAAAATCATATTACAAAATCTATTTCATGAATTATAAAGGGTTAATGCATTCGCAAAATCAGCTAATATTTCACAATATCACAGTTTTTGCTGTGGTGATCACGAGAGACGTCTAAAAAAATACTAACTGACCCCAAACTTTTGAATGGTAGCTTCTAGTATTTCTGTTAACTTAGATCTGTAGTTTGCATTATGTCTTTAGATTAATGCCATCACTGTAAAGAACAGGAATACATTTAAGATGCACGATTTATTGTTTTATTGCCATTATATTTCATATAAATAGCTGCACTGGCTGGAAATATCCGGATGCGTATTTAATATTCCCTACAGGTTGCTGTTTTTTCAGTGGCACGTTCTGCTTTAGCTGCTCCAACTAAGAGCGGCAAATCTTAGGCTGTTGTTGTCTATCGTCTTGGTATTTTCTATGTTTTTATGGTATCTGAATTGCGCAGAGGTGTTGTTTTTCTATACTAAAGTCATTTTCCAGCTTCTGTTTTCTTCATCATGAAGGCAGATTTACACTGGCAACAGTTATAGGAATAACAGCATAAAACTGCACGTTGTTTTGCTCCACTGAAAAACAGTCCTATCTGCAGTTATATTTGTGTTCCTGGCATTATCCAGCGCTGCTGAGGATTGCTTAAACTTATTTAAAGGAATATTCTGCGCTAAAGAAAGACATACTCTTGATAACCACAGAAAACGATTAAATGACTCATCCCGCAAATGAAATCATGTGAAAATTAAAATCAAATTTAGAGTGCTGAGTCAAAATAATGATATAATAATTTTGCGGTTGTCAACATTCAAACTTTGACTCATTTAACAACACAATTCATTCTCTCTGTCACAGACACAGATCGGAGGGAAGAAAAACACAGTTATTCTGCCGAAACTGACTCCAGATACTCCCTACTATATCACGGTTGCTGCACTCTATGCGAATGGAGATGCCAAAGACATTTCTGGCCAAGGAAAGACATGTATGTGACCAGCAAATGACATGATGTTGATTACCTAGCTACACTCTTAAAAATAAAGGTGCTTTACGATGCCATAGAAGAACCATTTTTTATCTAAATGGTTCCTTAAAGAACCTTAAACATCTAAAGAACCTTTCTGTTTCACAAAAGGTTCTTTGTGATGAAAGAAGGTTCTTCAGATTATAAAAAGGTATGAAAGAGATGCTTTTTTGACTGAATGGTTCTTTGTGGAACCAAAAATGGTTCCTCTATGGCATTGCTTGAACTACCTTTTAAAGCACCTTTATTTTTAAGAGTGTACATGAATGCATTTCTAGATTACATAGATTAGGTCATTGTTGACATGTTGAATAGAGTTTTATGTGTGTTCCCATAGTACCGCTGGGCAGTGTGAGAAACCTTCAGGTCACAGACCCCACGGTCAGCACTTTGAATGTACGCTGGGAGCCAGCTGAGGGGAGCGTACGGCAATACAGGATTTACTACCAGACCGTCACAGGGGGTGCAGAAGACATGGTACGTCCCATAGCACCTCCTAAACCTTATATTATGTTCCGGGTCAATTTGACCCATGTTTTTGAGCTGTCTGACATATTGGTAAACATAGGGTGTTTTTTCTTGAAATTGTGTGACCATTTCTCATTTAGGGTCATAAGCTTGCCTGCAACATTTTGACACTCTGAGGTGTGCATTCGAAATTTCTTTTATGAAGGTGATGTTATCTGGCCAGTTTGATTGTTTGATAAGGTTAAGGGCAGGTGCACCGACCCGAAATTAAGTTATTTTGTTATGTTGGTTTCTCAACTACCCCCTCAGAGTATTTACATTTATGCATTTTATTTGGAAAAATGTGTGCTTTGTTGATGGCATGAAAAAAATCTGTTTAAAAAATGTTTTTTCAAAATATCTAAAAATTCTTAAATCAAGAAGGATTTTCTAAACGAGTAAAAAATATTTTAATAAGTCAAAATTAAGTGAGTTTTTGCTTAGAACAAGCAAAATAATCTGTGAATGGTGTAAGCAAAATAATCGTATTTTAAACAGAAAAAACAAGATTATTTTTCTTGTTTCAAGCAAAAAAAAAAACACTTAATTTTGAGTATTCTTTTCTGAAAACAAGACAATAATCTTTATTAATCTAGAAATCCTTCTTGATTTAAGAACTTTTTGATAATATGGCTCGAAACAAGACAAAAAATCTAAGTAAGAAAACCATTTTTTGCAGTGATTGTTCTACTTTTTGACCTTCAGGAATTATTAGTTTTTAAATACTGTTTATAATATTGACATTTTGTAAAAAACAAAACAAAACAAAAAAAAAACATTTATTTAAAACAAAGTTTTAAGATTCCAACTTGTTCTCACTCCCAACTCGTCACATATTGACGCTTGGTCACCCCCATAGCGTCACTTTTTGACATACATTTGTAAAAAAAAAATAGGAATCATTTTATATAAATGTATACTTTAATTGCAGCAAGTAAGGCTTCACCCCAACATTTATGCAATAATGGCCATATTGTTACCCAATATATAATTGAATCATGCCGATAAAATTTCCAATGCCTTTCGCATCGGCATACTGATGCCAAAGGTTTCTTATTTAAAACAATAGAGGACCCTGCACGTCGAAAAAGGCACTAAAGGGGTACTCTGTGTGTCAAAAAGGCCAAAAAAAGGCCTGGCCAAGCGTTCAAATGTGACGAGTTCGAATCATACGTTCACATGTTTAATCGTGAGAAGTAATAATGTCAATGAGTTTACTGTTTTTACCTGTTTTTGTTTTTTTGCATTGTTGCATATATTGAATTAAACTCAAATCACTCCATTTTAATATAATACAAGGCTAAAGCATGGTTCTCAGTTGGTTTTGCTTCAGGACTAAGTTTTAATAAATGAACTGATGCAAAAATTCTATAAATGCACATTGAAGGCCAGAATATCACAGAGACTTGGGTTTTGGCTCTTTTGGTTTGGGCCAGTAACAGCCACTTAGACAAGTGGATAGAATAATAGTAACCACACTCTCTCAACCATCTCAAGCGTTGTGTGATTTTGCATAGACTTGAAAATGACAATCTTTTATTCTTTTAATGTTCTCATAGGTCCAGGTTCCTGGAAGCACCACCAGTACAGTTCTGAAGAACCTGCTGTCTGATACCGAGTATACAGTAACAGTGGTGCCAGTCTACGCTCCTGGAGAGGGCAAGCGCATGTCTGAGAATGGAAAGACCTGTGAGTTGTTGCAGCCTTTTCTTATTTTAGCATTATTGGAAAGCAACAAATTCCCATATTCATCCATCATATACTCCCCAGTAACAGAAACCCTACTGCCAAAGTTTTCAATCCAGAAAGTGCAGTTTTTTGGCTTTAGCATTAAAGTTTTACACTTATAAATAGAATCTCAGAGACTTGCCCAAAGATTGAATCAGCTTTGTTGGATTGATAACTAAGGGAGGAATGCCGATGTGTTGGCTAGCCCATAAATGTGACTCCAGTCTGGGCTTAATGAGCCTGCTTTATGGGGTGTAATGGCTGGAGATGCTGGTGCGAGGCCTACGAACAATCTATTTCACCAAATGGAAAACCCGGGGAGGTGCAAGGACATAAAAGCACCCTTATTTACTGCTGTCAGCTCAATGCTTCTCATTCAGAGTGAAACTAACAGGTTTTTTGTTGCCGTCATTGTTTTTCCACAGAGAGTAACGTGGTGGTGTGCTTTCCATCATCTCCAATTTTCTTTGCGTGGATGTGCCATGTTAATGCAAGTGTTTGTTTTGGTAAAAATCTGGCATCAGGGTTTTGCAGGTGGAAATCTAAGGCCTGTTTTTTTCTGCTTTTTGTTTTCAACCACTTTGTTGTCATGATTCATGACGCGTGTTGTTGAAACCTGTGCGCATTTACTGTTAAGGCAACATACCCCAGGTGAATAGGGTAAAATTTTAAAATTTAGATACTGAAATGTTATGTTTTATGCATTTTGCATTATGCATTATCTAAATAAATTTGCACTAATTTGCAAATAGTCCAGAACAGAAATTTGAACACTGGATAAAGTTTTATTTTGCTGGCATATTAGAGTCAAAAGTTTTTAAAAGTTTTGGATATCTAATGTAAATCAGAAATACTGTCAACAACTAGATGTTTTTAGGGATAAAATGTTGTAAAAGGTCTTGTAAACACTTTTCTTTCCACTAAGTCTGAAACAACACTTGGAAAAGAAAGCCAAATAATCCAAAATCTCCACAATTGACCAGTCTTTTTAAAAAGTCTTAATTTACTGTCGATAAAACATTGCAGCTAAAATCAGTCAAACCTAAATTTATTCAGACACTTTCAACATTTTTCCCATTATCACAGTTTATTGCCTATGGTTTAGAAAATGATAATAAAATATGACAAGAGCTCAGAGTTAAACTGTGTCAGAACAAATACATCTTGATAATGTCAAATAACTTTGTTAGAAAGGTATGTAATGGATTACAATCAACCAAAAATTCTTTTAGCATGACACAACTATCAATACTTAGTTGACCAATTACCAAGCAATACTTAATTTTGTTCAGTCTGTGGTGTAAAAAGGTCGCATTAGCAATTAAAGAAAAAACACTCAAGCAAAACATGGTCAGGTCAAAGTGTCTGAATAATTTCTGGTCCCAAATTTGTATCAGATTTACTGGTAGTCCACCATATGAAGAATTTTTGGGTATAATATGTCACAGTGTATTTTACTTTGCTATCCTTAGTAAATAAATATCAAAAATTACATCTGGTGTCTGAATACATTTTGGTCTGACTGTATTCCTTTCTTTTGATTTTAGATTGAAATATACCCTTGACATGCCCCAAAGATGCCATATTTCTTAAGACTAACCCAAAAGCTAAACTATCGAGTTTTTTGAGTATAGGCTCTTAACGTTGGTTTTAGTTTAAAGGCCATTTTAATCTAAAAATTAGACGTCTCTTCTTTTGAAATGTTGTAATTTGTTTCTGTGGTGGTTGACATTGAAACTACTAGTGTTTAGGGCAATACGCCGCATCACCTAGGAAATCCTGTTTTTGTAAGTCTTGTAAATAGTTGTAAATTTCTTTACCTCTTTAACCACTCTAACCGCTCGCCCCTTTTACTGTCTTTGTTTTTTATGACGCTGCTCCCGCTCATGTCTAAAACAGTGGTGCGGACCCCTGCCAAGAACATCCGGGTTTACAACCCCACCACAAACACCCTGAACGTGCGCTGGGAGCCGGCCTCCGGAGAAGTGCTGCAGTACCGCGTCGCCTACTCCCCCCTCTCTGGAACCAGTTCCCCTCAATCTGTAAGTCGCGTGAGAGGTCATACAGGAAATACTGCCTGCGACAAATGTCAGTCTCTCAACCTTCTGCAAAGATGTTTGTGTTCTTAAAGTCGTGAAACCTCATTCTCATATAAACTTCATTGCCTGAGAGGGATTTTCGCAAAGCTTCGAAATCCATAAATGACTTTTATTGTTATCAGATCCTTGTGTAAAGAAAGCAGCTGTGGGAAATCTTAGCCCAAACCTGTTTTATTTCAGCACTAAGAAAAACAGAGTTCAAACATTCAATCTTATGCCTTAACAGAACTAGCTTCTTATCTGCAGCCACAAAGGCTTTGTTGAATATTGTTAAGAACGCACAACCTTTTCCGATATTATGGCCAGTTTTCCAAATTCTCTGCACTTTCATTTTAACCTACAGTGATTTTCTAAAAACTTTTTTCCACTGGAGTCTTGAAAATCTCCAGAAGTGCAATCAATCGTCCACTGGCCTCAGTCTTCAAAATAAAGGATAGTGTTGTCAGGCATGCAAACAGGGGGTTTCCCATGTCATTAATTGACAAGTCAGTGACCCCCCTGACCTGCCGTTGTGAAGAGCAGTGAAAGGAGGTGATTGCACGACACTGTCAGCACATCATTCACTTCAATTACTACAACTGCTATACTATTAACACATCAAAGGAATGTTTCCACTGCATTGGCTGAGTAAGTGATCGCTAATGGTTGGGTTGGAAATCAGTGGTGACACAAACATCAGTAAGTGCTCAGAGGTCATCTGAAGAAAAACAGACAAACTTCTTTCTCAGAGTGTAATATATCAGAGATTTTAAAGCCAGCAGTTTTGATGTGTGTGATCATAAGAGATTAAACGTTGGGGGAAATATCATTTTCCACAACATTTTTTTATTTTTTTTATTTATATTAAATAATTTTATTTTTATTACCATAATTCTAAATAAACATACAAATAAATGGTATTTTCACACAACACTGTAATATTTGTTGGACAGCATGGCTGGACAGAATGGTTGTCTTTGCATGTTTTATAGATTAAGAATCTGATAAGTATAAATGGTAGATTTATTAGCATGGATTAAATAGGAACACTTTAGTTAAGAGACTAATTCTCACTACGAACTGGCTGTTTATTGGCATGCATATTACTAGCAAATTGGCTGTTTATTAGTACTTATAAAGCACGTTAATGTTTTCATTCTGGAAGGCCATATTTTAAATACCTTAAAGGATTAGTTCACTTCCAGAAAATGTAACAAAAATGTACAGATAATTTACTCATCCCCTTGTCTTTCAAGGTCTTCATGTCTTTCTTTTTTTAGTCGTAAAGAAATTATGTTTTTTGAGGAAAACATTTCAGGAATTTTCTCCATATAATGGACTATAGTGCCCACGAGTTTGAACTTCCAAAAATGAGTGAAACGATTTGATTTTTTTTTTAAACACTTTTTAACTACAAATGGTCATCTTGTCTAGCTCTTTGGTGCGTATGCGTACTCTGTGCACTCTGGTTCAATACAGTTAGGGTATGTCAAAAAACTCCCATTGCATTTTCTCCTCCAACTTCAAAATCGTTCTACATCGCTGTTTTACCTTTTTTTGTAAAGGGTGTTTGACCTTCTTTGCACGGTTACTTTGTAGGATGATTTTGAAGTTGGTGGAGAAAAAGAGATGGAAGTTTTTTGACATGCCCTAACTGTATTGAACTGGAGTGCACAGAGTACGCATACACATTAGAGAACTAGACAAGACGAGCATTTGATGTTAAAAAGGTTTTTAGAAAATAACTGATCGTTCTGCTAGATAAGACCCTTCCTCCTCTGTTTAGAGCCCCTTAAAGCTGCATTTAAACTGCATTTTAGAAGTTCAAACTCGTGGGCACCATAGAAATCCACTTTATGGAGAAAATTCCTGAAGCATTTTTTCCTCAAAAAACAATTTCTTTACAAGTGAAGAAAGAAAGACATGAGCATCTTGGATGGCAAGGGGGTAAATTATCTGTAAATTTTTGTTCTGGAAGTGAACTAATCCTTTAATCTTACATCTAAACTTAACAACTACCTTACTAACTATTAATAAACATCAAATTGGAAGTTTATTGAGGCAAAAGTCAAAGTTAATAGTGAGTCAATAGAGCTCTTGGAGCAAATGTGTTCTGGTGGATGATCCTAAAATAAGCTTGTTATATTAAGCTTATTAAATAATATAATACAATATACAGTAATATAATACAATTCTTATTGATTTTCTATTTGATTTTGTGTTCAAATGTGACCTGCATATGTTCTTTGTGAGCTTCGCTCATTAATCATTGTAAAAGTATCTGAAGTATCATAAATGTCACTAGTTAACAAAGACAGCTTGTGTGTCCCTGGTGGTTAATCATTACTTTTTTTATTGTTGGTTAGGTGCTCGTTCCAGGGAACACCCACACTACCCTGCTGCAGCAGCTCGATTCAGACACAGACTACGCTGTGAGTGTGGTGGCTCTGTATGCTGACGGCGAGGGCTCCTCTGTGTCTGATAATGGAAAAACACGTGAGTCTGACTGTAGGACGCCTCCATCAGAGGTCCTTTGTTATGTGTTCATTGCTCATTCCCAAGACACAGTGACATTTGTGCAATGAAATGTCAGGATTTATATTTATTTATTCCTTTCTAAAGGTGATGTTTTGGGTAATTTCAGGAAAGTAAGAGGGTTTAAATTTGTTGTCATATTCAAAAATATCCGAAGTATAGGGTTATGGCCTTGCAGTACAAATACAGTAGTTATTTATTGTTACTAACCCCAACCATGCTACATTATTTCAACTTCATCGCTTTGGCTTCACCCTACACTTATGCCAAAAACATTTATATGCAAAACAATTGTCACAAAGAAAAGATTTTGTCCCATGTCATAGTTGAACTTCTAAGCTCTTTGAGGTAAATTTAAGTGTAAACTAGAATTACTGATTAAGATTGTAAAAGTACTTGCTGCCAGAAGATGATATCTCTTCTTCAAATGATGTCAGAAAGAGAAAATCATTATACATGTATAGTTGGGGTCAAAAGTTTACACCCCCCTTTCAGAATCTGCAAAATGTCAATTATTTGACCAAAATAAGAGGGATCATACAACATGCATGTTATTGTTTATTTAGTACTGACCTGAATAAGACAGTTATCAGATCAGTTCCCCACAAATCCTTCCTTCCTTTTTTTTTTTGGCATTTTTGTCTATTTGAACCCTTTCCAACAATGACTGTATGATTTTGAGATCGATCTTTTCGCACTGAGGACAACTGAGGTTCAAACGCTCACTGATGCTTCAGAAGGAAAAATGTAACTTATTTTGTTATCTCGGAAACATGTAACTACCTTTTGTAGCCTCTGAAGGGCAGTACTAAATTAAATATGATATTTAGGCAATATGATATTTAGGCAATACAATATGATAAATAAAATATGATATTTAGGCAAAATAAGAAAAATTCACACCTCTTTTCTGTTCAAAAGTTTTCACCCCCCGGCTCTTAATGCATCATTTTTCCTTCTGAAGCATCAGTGAGCGTTTGAGCTTTCTGTGATAGTTACATATGAGTCCCTCAGTTGTCCTCAGTGTGAAAAGATGGATCTCAAAACCATTGTTGAAACATGTTCAAATACACAAAAATGCTTGAAAACCAAAGAATTTGTGGAACCTAAAGGAGTTTTCTGAAGAACAGCAGGCAGTTTAACTGTTCAGGACAAACAAGGGACTCATGAACAACTATCACTAAACAAAAACCACAGCTGTGGATCATTCAGGTAACAACACAGTATTAAGAATCAAAGGGATGTAAACTTTTGAACAAAGTAATTTTTATAAATTCAACTATTATTTTCTCTTGTGGACTATATGTAAACATATTTTATGTGAAATATCTTATTCAGGTCAGTATTAAATAAACAATAACATTTTGTATGACCCCTCTTATTTTTGTAAAATAATTAACATTTTGCAGATTCTGAAAGGGAGATGTAAACTTTTGACCTCAACTGTATATATGTATGTATAAATGAGAAAATTAGCTGATATTCTAATAAAAAACGTTTAAAAGCATAAAACGTCTGCATTATAAACTAAACAGTCAAATCTACTTTATCCAAAAATGTTCAGTATGCTGGTTTATCATATAAGTAGCAAGTCATAGGGGCACAAATATGATTTTGAGAGAATCTGTTCTTCTGATTGCAGTGCCCCGCGGCGGCCCCAGAAACCTGCGGGTATACGATCCAACCACCAGCACGCTGTCCGTCAACTGGGAGCATGCAGAAGGCCCCGTCCTGCAGTATCGCATTGGCTATGCACCCACCACTGGAGATCCCATCGAGGAGTTCGTAAGTGGTTTTGATTTTTATAGTCGTGATTATGAAGGACAGCAGCATTGTATGTTAACATCAGGCATCATGATTTTATGAGCCCATGGACGTTATTTGACTGAATGCTTAGTAGAAAGCTGATCATGTCTTGCTGTTTTTCCACATAGACAAGTGTCCCTGGCAACAGAAACTCTGTCATCTTGCAAAACCTGCAGCCAGACACTCCTTACAACATCAACGTAGAGGCCATTTATCAAGACGGGCCTGGAGGACGACTCTCTGGAGATGGAAAAACATGTAAGGACAGTTACACAATCACAGCTTCAGAGATAGATAGTAACGAATGTAGATCAGGGGCCTCATTTATAAAACTTTCTTACGCACTGATTTGATCTTAGAGTGTTCGTACGATCAAATCCACGTCAAAGTACAGATTTATAAAAACCGTCTTTGACGTGGAAAAGTACTTATCTCCACGTCAGATTCCAGCTTGGCGTACGACCGTTTCCTTGTGGTAATGCCTGGTATTGCAGATAGTTCAGCCTCACTATAATTTGATTTCTTGCGCTCCTTTTTTCTTGCCATTGTCACAGAGTTTTTGCTTTAGGAATGAGCTCATTTTATATGTTAATTAATTAAGCAGGGGCGTTTCGACGGCGGAACATTCAGCTGCACACAATTCCACGATCATTTGTGATTTATAACCGAATGACTGGCGTACGCATGGATTTCGTGGTACGTTCGTTTTCTCTGAATCGCTCTTACGATCAAATCAGAAAAGTTCTTAGATAAAATCAAGGATGGTTTCTACGCAAGTCTTTATAAATGAGGCCCCAGGAGCAGTTGAGACAGAGGAACACTTTCTCCTCCACTGTGACAAATACACATCCCTAAGAGACTCACTGTAGAGTCAAATACAGCCGATTATTCCTGAGTTCCAGTCACTCCATGAAAATAACAAATTAAAAATACTACTTGGTGAAGGACCTACTTCCTCTTTGGTAGCACAACATATTTACAAATGTCACAAAATAAGAAGTAAAGAGTGAACACATCTGCATTAGTAGAACCATTAATGTTTATATAAATATATATATATGGATGTTTTTTTTTTTTTTTTTTTTTTTTTTAATGGATGTATATTATATGTATTTTTGTTTTGATTTTATTCTGCTGTATACAATGCTTTGGCAATATGTACCCAAGTATGTCATGCCAATAAAGCAATATGAATTGAATTGAATTGATAGAGACATACATATGTTGACTGTAGAAGAAGCTGTGCTGGAAGTCAGTGCACAGTGGAAAAGTGTTTTAATCTTTCTTTTTTTCTCCTTCAGTGGGTCTCCTGGAGCCTCGTAACCTGCGTGTTACAGATGAGTGGTACACTCGTTTCCGTGTGTCCTGGGATGCTGTACCTGCACGTGTTAATGGTTATAATCTGGTCTATACTCCAGTGGGTAAGAGACAGTTTTAGATGATTTTACGATATTTTATAATCTGGACATCCTGTTGACATCATGCTGACGCAAATCCTGTTTGGTGTGTTTTCCAGGCACGGATAACACCAAGGAAGTGTTTGTTGGAGATGTTACTACACACATCCTGCACAACCTCCAGCCTGGCACCACATATGACCTGAAGGTTTTCGCTCAGTATGACGCAGGCGTGAGCGGCGCTCTGGTCGGACAGGGAACCACATGTGCGTGCTTGTTTCTTTGACTGAGCAATTGTACGGACACGTTACGAGATTGTTTTAACTGTGGAATGCTGTTTGCCATTACAGTGTACCTTAATGTGACTGACCTCACCACATACAATGTTGGCTATGACTCCTTCTGCATCAGATGGACGCCTCATCGAGCTGCCACCTCTTACAGGCTAAAAGTCAATCCCTTCAATCGTAAGTTAATAGAATATGAAGAGACTCAAATTCATTAAACATGCTGCATTTTATTCATTGCTCCACCTACAGGTGTTTTACACTTAAAAATATTTATCTATAAATTACATTTTTTTTGTATTGGAATAGTATATTTCTAGTATATTCCTGTAATAAACAATAATTAGGTTTATGTATGTGACCCTGAACCACAAAACCAGTCATAAGGCTACTTTTTTTGTTTAAATTGAGATTTGCACATCTGAACAAGCTGAATAAATAAGCTTTTAATTGATGTATAGTTTGTTAGGATAGGACAATATTTGGTCCAGATACACCTATTTGAAAATTGAAATATTGAGAAGTTCTTATGCAATGCATATTACTAATAAAAAATAGGTTTTGATATATTTATGGTAGAGAATTTACAAAATATCTCCACGGAACATTATCATTATTTAATATCCTAATGATTTTTTGCATAAAAGAAAAACTGATCATTTTGACCCATACAATGTATTGTTGGCTATTGCTACAAATATACCTGTGCTGCTTAAGACTGGTTTTGTGGTCCAGGGTCACATATTTATTATCAATAAATCTAGTAGGATTCAATCTTAAATATTTTATCTACTTGAATATTGTTTATATTGTTGATTGAATATTGTTGTTCCACAGCTAGTCGTATTTTAACCATGTTCATACTTTGTAATTGAATAAATGTAATTGTTTTCACAATGAGCAGATTTATGCTGATTCTAAACTATTTGATTTTTTAGTATTTTAATATTACTGATATCTTGTTATAGTTTTTTTTACTTATTTAATTTAATTTAGTTTCTTTTTATTTAATTTTTTTATTTTAAATTAATATGTAGTTTTTATTAAGTTTTAGTAACTTTAGTTTTGCTTAAAAATAGGCTTTAGGTTTTAGTTTGAATTTTAGTTAACAGTAATAAATGTATTTTGAAAATATGATTATTTAAATAAAATCACATAGATTCAAATAGTTAATAATAATTTGTGCACTGATATTTTTTTTCACTGTCATTTTATTAAGCTTTTTTAATTCATGTTTGAAGTTACATAATCTTAAATTTGCACCTAAATGTTTTTGAGTGTATGGGCAACTTTCTCTCCTCTCATTAGCTGCTAACCGTGGGGCTCAGGAGGTCACTATCACCGCTTCTGAGAGCCAGTACTGTTTTGACGGGCTAACGCCAGATGCGCTGTACAATGCCACAGTCTTCACACAGACACCCAACCAGGAGGGACCCGGAGTCAGTGTCAAAGAGCGCACATGTAAGTCACAATCCATTCAGATGAATTCAGTCCCACAACTCTGATCACAGTTTTACTTATGGGTTTTTTGTCTGTTCTGTAGTGGTGAAGCCCACCATAGCCCCAACACCACCTCCAACTCCTCCACCACCACCTACCATCCCTGATGCACTCGAAGGTAAAGATGCAAGATTATTTACTTTTTCAAAATGATTTTTTAAATCTTTCATTTTTTATATATATATTAATGCAAATTAATACTTGAGCAAGAATGTGTTAAATTGATCAAAAGTGACAGCAAGGACATTTCTAGAATTAGAATTCTATTTTAAAAAAATTAATCCTGAAAAAACAATGATGTTTTTCACAGGATTATTAGGCAGCGCTAAAACAGTTCTCAACATTGATAATAATAAATGGTTCTTGAGCAGCAAATCAGCATATTAGAATGATTTTTTTAAAATCAAGTGGCATTTAACCCTCTGGTTGTGTTTTGACACTTGTCAAAAATGACCAGACTCCGAACAATCTCTTATAAATCTAGAAAAAGCTAGATTTTCAACAAATATTGGATTCAATCTTTTTGTCAACATGTTTTCTTTCAACTAGGAATGTTTTTTTCTTGTTTCTATTTGCATCTGATTAAAATTGCCAATACCTAGTGATAATAAAGCATAATGAGAGATTTATAAGCAATTGTGAGTCCGGTCATTTTTTACCGGGAACACAAATAAAACCCACAGAAAAATTTTTACTTTTTTTTTTTTTTTTTAAATAATGATAACTATTTATGCCCTGTGTGAACAAAGTCAGGAAGTTTGAGTCCAATGCGATAATGTTAACTAGTATTTTCGGGAAAAATTATTTTTTTTCCGGGTTCAATTTGACCCGAACACAAGCAGAAGGTTGTGACTGGAGTAATGATGCTGAAAAATCAGCTTTGCATCACATGAATAAATTAAATGTTAAAATATACTGAAAAAGTTAAATTGTAATAATATTTCACAATATTACTGTTTTTTATTGTATTTTTGATCATAATTTAAAGAAAGATGTATTGACTCTGCTCTATGAAACTCTGAACTTTTTGACTGAAATCTCAGTAACTAAAAGAAGATTTGACAGGGGTGATTTGTGACCCTGGACCACAAAACCAATAAATAGTGTGTGCAACAAAATATTGAGAAAATTGCCTTTAAAGTTGTCCAGTCAAAAATTCATTTTTCGAAAAATCGATCATTTTGACTCACACAATGTATTTTTGGGTATTGCTACAAATACACTCGTGCAACTTAAGATTGGTTTTGTGGTGCAGGGTCACATATGGTGTATTACTGTACCTGTATTACTCATTATACATTGTTTTATAATTCCAGTGTGCAGAGGAGCTAAAGCTGACCTGGTGTTCCTGATTGATGGCTCATGGAGTATTGGAGATGAGAGTTTTGCCAAAGTTCGTCAGTTTGTCTTCAGCATGATTGGAGCCTTTGACGTCATCAGCCATAATGGCATGCAGGTAACTGACCAATACATAGTAATGTGCACATTTGCCTGAGTGTGCTGTGATTTATTTGCTTTTTTCCCTCATTCTGTGAAAACAGGTGTCCTTTGTGCAGTACAGTGATGAAGCAAAAACAGAGTTCAAACTGAACACCTACCACAACAAGGGAATGGTGCTGTCTGCCCTTCAGATGGTCAATTACAGAGGAGGAAACACCAAAACAGGTTTGTGAAACATTGTTCATAGGATCCAGTTTTTTACCCTAAACAAAATGGCTATGAAATGATGCTTTTTTAATGCGTGTGAATGCTTTAGGTGCTGCGCTGAAGCATATTGGAGAGAAAGTGTTCACATCAGACAGTGGTATGAGGAGAACCGTTCCCAAGGTTCTGGTTGTAGTAACTGATGGACGTTCTCAAGATGATGTGAAGAAGAGTGCTCTTAAACTACAGCATGCAGGTAACACTGACATTAAACATGACACTTTTATTTTGCTTGAAAAGTATTGTGAGTGTACAAAAAAATCCAATGTAAAAATTAAAACAATGCAATACAATATGTCCAGGCAGAGCCAATCCATACAATCTCAAAATTTATCAAGTATCTCAGATTATTTTACATGAATGAATAAGCTGAGGCACAAACAGGGCAGCTGGAAGTTTAAAATACGTAAGTTCGAAAATATTTAAAATACTATAAATTCACCCTCTGCTACTTTTGAGAAGAAAATGATATATTTTAAAGAGTTTTACCTGGCCTGCCTGAAAAGCAAAAGCCAATGCCAACTGTTGGCTTTGGTGGTAGAAATTCAACTGTTGTGTTTAAAAAAAATTGTGCTTTTTTATAGTTTTTCTATTTATAGTTTATTCAGTTTTTCTTCTTCTTTTTCTTTGATGAAGAAAATCTGCACATTGTAGTGGACACCAGCATCAGAAAGTCAGAGTTATTGTCATTAACTAAAACTACTAAAACAATTCTAGTAATTGAAGTTGGAATATAATAAAATCTACATATTACATAAAAAAAACTCAAAAGAAAACTGAAATAAAGAACTTGAAAATTATTTAAAAAGAAAACCTAAAAGAAGAACATTTTAAATAAGTTAAAGCACTGAATTTACTAACTGGAAATAAAACAGGGCAACTGGAAACATACTTGAATACTTGAAACATGTTTCATTTAATATATACATATGCACTGAAAATGGTTTGTGTGCTAATATGTTAATATATTGTATGGGTCAGAATTATCAATTTATCTTTTATGCCAAAAATCATTAGGATATTAAGTAAAGATCATGTTCTATGAAGATATTTTGTAAATTTAAGTCCGTAAATATATCAAAACTCTTTTTTTTTTAGTTTTGCATATTAGTAAAATGCATTGGTAAGAACTTAATTTGGACAACTTTAATGGCAATTTTCTCAATATATATATATATATATTTTTTGCACCCTCAGATTCCAGATTTTCAAATAGTTGTATCTCTGCTAAATATGGTCCTACACTAACAAACCATATATAAATGGAAAGCTGATGTATAAAAGATAAAGAAAGAAAGATCATGTTCAAACTATTTCAAACTAATTACCCTTATGACTGGTTTTGTGGTCCAGGGTCACATATGTCAATGCATGCAAAAAGCAGTTTCTTGCCATAAATGCATAAATGCACAGTATTTATAGATTGATTGATCTGTTTACAAAATTGTGTACCTATAAAAAGCACAACAAGATCACTTAACATACAGTGCACACATTTACTTAATTAAATCAATGTCTTTTGAAGTTAAATAATTATATTAGGCTGTCTTGCGATTCCTGTTTCCAGACCTTTTTTTAATATTAAAAATAGCCATTAATTATGACACACTGGAAATCTCAGTGGTCATGGAAATAGGCCTCATTTTTATTATGCAACATATAATTGTAAGTTTTTGGGTGAAATACAACCTGGACAAGTTCTTGACAGGTTCTGACAGGCGATATATCTCAAGTTACTACAGACAAGTCACTCTACGTGCTCCCTAAAGCCTCACTGTTGTCTTTTCCACAGGCTACAGTGTGTTTGTGGTGGGTGTCGCAGACGTAGACACTGCTGAGCTCAGGAACATTGGAAGCAAGCCCAGCGAGAGACACGTCTTCATCGTGGATGACTTTGATGCATTTACTAAGATCCAGGACAACCTCATTACGTTCATCTGTGAAACGGCAACATCCAGTAGGACGTCGTTCTTTGTAGTCTGCAATGTTCACTTTATCGTTAACATGAAAGACAAGAGTAAAGCTATTTCCTGTTTTCTTTTATAGGTTGTCCTTTGATTTACCTCGATGGATTCACATCACCAGGTCAGACCTTGACTGAAGTCCATATCTGTAGACTTTCTATCAACACTATATATACAGTGTTATGCATCACTTGACTGATGTTTTGATGAAAACTTACAGGCTTCAGGATGCTGGAAGCTTTTAACATCACCGACAAGACGTTTGCTGGCATGAACGGCGTCTCCATGGAATCTGGCTCCTTCAACAGTTACATTGCATACAGACTCCATAAGGATGCATTCATTTCCCAGCCCACAAAGTAGGTTGAAGTGCAGTACATGTGTTTTGCATGTTTTCTGAGCTGCTCCCCTATAGACTGTAACGGAAGTCAAGTGAGCACAATTATTTTAACTGTTTTCAGAGGGCTTGCAGTCTCTGAAGCCTCTTTAAGCAGCGTTTCTTCTTGTTTGTTGTAGCAGCTTGTGTGAATGAGGTGTCAGATTGCAGAAATTTTCCAGTGTGAACTCATAAAAACATTCTCATGATTGACCTTTGCAGACAGGGGAAAACTAAATTCACCCTCTGCTACTTTTAAGTAAAAAATGATTTTTAGTAGAAAATTAGTTTCATTGGCCTGCCTGAAAACTAAAAGCCAACGCCAAATGTTGCTTTAGAAGTAGAAATGACAGAAAATTATGCTTTTTTTCTATTTATAGTAAATTAAATCATTCTTCTTCTTTTTTTTTTTTCTTATTAAAGATCTGTGCATTGTTGTGGACACCAGCATCAGAAAGTCAGGGCTATTATCATTAACTAAAACTATTAAAACAATTTTAGTAATTAAAATAAAGCTGAAATAGAATAAAATTCAAAAGAAAACTGAAAGTTTAAGGCGAGATGCTGCTGATGAATAGGGTAAAATAATTAATTAATAGTTATAACCTTACTTACCCAGTTGATTGATTACGTTAATAATTGCAAACATTTTTTGTATTACAAGTTTTCTAAAATGTCAGGTTTAAATATGCAAATCAGGCCTTATTTAATGAAATATGCACTAATTTGCATACATTTCTAGTACAAAAATCTAAACACTCAGTTTCAAAATTCTTGTTTAATTTTTTTTTTTTTGTACATTTTAGAGTCAAAAGTTTTTACAGAGGGAATTTTGGGTATCTCATTTCGTCACGACATAACAGTTATGTAATAATCAGTAGTTAAATCTTAAATATGCTATAGTGATTGCCTATACAGTATTAGATGAAAAAGTGCACCTCAAACAGAGCCAACTAAGGATCTGGTCTGAAGGTCTCTGGCCGAAGCATGCTTGATTAATTTAACTTTAATGATTTGTATTTGTGCGTGGGCAAGCAGCTGCTCAAATGGAAACATTTTGAGCACCAGAGGAGGAAAATACTTCAATATGTTGCCATTACTCAAGGCTGCAAGTCTGTTTGCATTTTTCTCAGAGGACGCTACATGAATCTGTTCTGCGCTTTTTGATTTACGTCTGGTTTCACTGCACAACAAAATCATTTGTATAAAAATTGCAATTATTTTCTTGTCATCAGACACATGCAATATTCCCACGCAACCCATCATGTGCAGATCATATTTTTGCATTATGACATGATTTTATGAAAATTAAGGCTGTGGGGTGCCTGATGAAGTGCTTTGCGTTGACAAATGAGCTCTATTTTTCTTTGTTTAAAGGGAAATCCATCCAGATGGTCTTCCTCCCTCCTACACTCTGATTCTTCTCTTCCGCCTCCTTCCTGACACCGGCAAGGATGCGTTTGATATATGGCAGATATCAGATAAGAATAACAACCCTGAGGTCGGGCTCACTGTTGACCGTAAGGACCATTTTCAATTTTCATGTCTCGAGTGTGTTTGTGTGTGTGCGTGCAGTAAACCTTGTGGTGTCTGCTAAAGCTTATTTAGAAACAGAAACCCTCCAAATTGGTTCCAGATTTCAGGCTTGCAGTGATTTATACCAGTAATTGCTCAGAAATGCATGATCAGCCCTTTTAGTGCATCAAGGTCAAATTAAAATGAAAATCCTTTGTTTTGTTGATGTTGTTCCTGTTGTTGTTTTGGTTTGTTTTTTGTCATATTTGCTTGTGAAATCAGTTCAGAGCCATCTGTAAGTTTGTGTTTTGTTCTTAGCCTCCAGTAGAGTCATCTCATTCTATAATAAGGACACCAGAGGTGAAATTCAGAAAGTCTCATTTGATAACGAGCAAGTGAAGAAAATCTTCCACGGCAGTTTCCACAAGGTAGAATGACTTTCTTACTTTGGTTCTACTTTGCTCTACTTTCTATAAAATTGTTTAAAAAAATGAAGGTTCCAAAATGTGACCCTGGAGCACAAAACCAGTCATTAGTAGCATTAGCCAACAATACATTGTATGGGTCAAAATTATTATTTTTCTTCTTTCATGCCAAAAATGATTAGGATATTAAGTAAAGATCATGTTCCGTGAATATATTTAGTAAATTTCCTACCGTAAATATATCAAAACATCATTTTTGATTAGTAATATGCATTGCAAAGAACTTAATCTGAACAACTTTAAAGGTGATTTTCTCAATATTTAGATTTTTTTGCACCCTTAAGGATTTTCAAATATCTCTGTCAAATATTGTCCTAACAAACCATATTTCAATGGAAAGCTTTCAAAACATTTTACCTTATGACTGGTTTTGTGGTTCAGGGTCACAAATTATGTTTTCACAGTTTTCACAGGTTTCTTAAAGAACCCTTTATTGAACAGTTTGCAATAGGGCTGTGCAATTAATCGGAATTCAGTTTCGATTTCGGCTTCAAATAATTATGAAAATACAATAATCGAGATAAAATGATTATTGCTCCTGATTTGGCCCGCCTTTGTGCACTTTCGCTGCTCTATAAAAGCCCAATTTCACATGCAAATCAGTAAAATCATGTAACGTGACTTGCACAAAATAAAACGTGCTTGATTTATTAATGTTTATTTGATGTTGTGTTTTTAACAGCACAAAATAGATTTTGCGCTGTTCTGTGTATGCGTTCAGAGACAGAACAGAACATGGACATGTAAAGTGAAAGTTTAGCTTAAGATGCGTACCTAAACGGTTATATACATGCAAATATGTCAAAATGCGGCGTTTGGTGATTATTCGTGTAAACCTTCATCAGTTATGTCTGAAATTAACGTAAACAGTTGAGAATGAAAATCCGTGTGTAACAGTATATTGGATCCGTGCAGCTCTTAAAGCGACCACAAGTAATATTCCTTCCTCCGTCTCTGTGCTTAATGTTAATCAAACAACAAAAGACAAAGACAAAATCACTCACTGCTCTCGATGGAGGGACTTTTGTAGGTTTTATAAGAAACAAAGCATGTTTAATTCTTACAGTGAAGACTATGCTGTTTTATTTTGTATGTTGTATTTTGTAAAAAAAAAAAAACTGTTTCATTTGTATCTATTTTTTCTATTGTACTGCTATCTTTAAATTAATCAATCATATAAAGTTTCGGACCCAGTCATAATCGTGTTAAATAATCATGATTACTTGAGATATGGTGGCAGATGTCAATCATTGTACTGTATCTCTTGTATCTTGACCGGATGTCTTGTGAATATGAATCGGCTGATGGAGTTGAACTTGCAGCGTGCTTTTAGAAATACAGCCAGATACAGCATATTAAGATAATAAGAGGTTGGCTTTCTTTAGATGATTATTAGTCCCCACAAAGTAGTAAAGTTTGTTTGCTACAGCATAACGATTTTGGAAGAGATGGATTGTGTTATAACTCTTGGCTGATAAACTGAAGACACGGTTTAACTTGGAGCTCAGTGAAAGATTTGCCACTGTTGATTTTGCCTTTGGTTTTGAATTCAGATGTTTAACGGCCCATATGGTGCATGCAGCACTTGCGCCTATGCCATCATTCTAGTTGCAGGTTTGTGCAAGAGCAGCTCCACACTGCTCATGGTGATGTGGTTCACGAGGGCTGGAAACATCAATCATTACTATTATGCTGTAAAAGAGGACGTTAATGATGTTATTTTTATATAAAAGGGGTTTGTTTTCTCTGGGGTTATTCTAAGCCCAGTGCACACACTGAGTCTCTTTAAAAGCTAAACATGTCATCATTTTGTCATGTTCGTCCTAATTGACCGCTGGCTTAGTTTAATTGCTAATGCAAAAAATGTCTGACAACCAGGAGACGGTAATTTATACTAGCTGGGATTTGGCAGTTTTGGTCTAGTAAGTGCATGCTGGCAAATCAGATTTCAAGATGTGCTAATTTTACAACCACACATGAAAGATTTTCCCAGTCTGTGTGGGAAATTCGAAAGCACAGCTTGAGCAATCGGGGTGAATCTCAAGAAGACCACCAGAACGTCAAAGAAAAATAATTATAATGCTTAAAGGAAACGCCTCTTTCCACCACACTCTCATTACTGTAATACTAAAAATGATGTACTATTAAAAGCACATCATTATGTTAATACACTTCTGCTTAAAAGTTGGGATCAGTAAGTTTTTAAAGACGTTTCTTATGCTCATCAAGGCTGCATTTTTTAAAAACAAAAATACAGAAAATTTTTTAATTTTGTGAAATATTATTTCAGTTTAAAATAAGTGTTTTCTATGTGAATATATTTTAAAATGTAATTTATTCCTCTGATACAAAGCTACATTTTCCGCATCATTACTACAGTCTTCAGTGTCACATGATCCTTCAGAAATCATTCTAATATTGATTTATTATCAATGTTAAAAACAGTTGTGCTGCTTAATATTTTTTTAGGAACCTGATACTTTTACTGTTAGAAAAGATTCATAGTTTGATATATTATATTTGATACTTTTTAAGTTGTTATTAATCAAAAAATTCTGAAAAAAAAAAACACAGGTTCCAAAAAACATTTGGAACCAGTGCAGCATAACTGTTTTCAACAATGATAATTCTAATAATCAGCATATTAGAATGATTTCTGAATTCAGCTTTGCATCACAGAAATAAATTATATTTTAAAGTATATTGAAATAAAAATAATTACTTTAGATTGTAATAACTTTTTGCAATATTTTTTTTACTGTATTGTGATGCAGCCTTGCATGAGCATAAGAGACTTCTTTAAAAAACATTACAAGTCTTACTGATCCCAAACTTTTGAGCGGCAGTGTATATATATATATATACTGTATTATAGAAATTGGACTCATGAATAATAATAATAATGAGAATCTTTTCTTGAGATTCACCCATTGACATCATTTCAATGAGTTCACTGTCAAAGTGATGTCATATAGTCTGGATTGTGGCTGCGGTCTAATTTGTGGTCCAGGATTCATGAAAAAGCATTGGCTCACCAGTGTATGTTCAGGAACCACTGGCATTGCTGGAGATGTGAGCACAGAACAACAATTTTAAGCTAAGGTGGTGATTAGCTGACCACCTTGGTTACAAAATTACAGACTGGTTACATAAAAAGGAAACCTTTTTTTTTTTTTTTTTTTTTTTAAACCCTGCTTTGAGAGTTGAGAAAGTTGTTTAAAGTGATTGTTGAGTAAGTTGTTTCCTCTCAGGTTGGTTTGTGCCTACTAAGGCAAATATCACTATCACTATTGCTCATACTTTGGGTTAGGGATTTGAACCAACAGCAGTTTATTAAATAATAAACTGCACTGCTTACCTCATCATGCACCATTTGCAATCTAGACTTGAATGATAGCTCAAATCATGCGGTTTATTCTTTCTAAGTAACTGGAGTTGAACAGAAAACCCCCACAGACTTAGAGGAACAGAAGTCCAGAATATCATCACTCTTAAAAATAAAGGTGCTTCACGATGCCATAGAAGAAGCTTTTTTCTAAATGGTTCTATAAAGAACCTTTAACATCTGAAGAACCTTTCTGTTTCACAAAAGAGCTGAGGCGAAAGAAGGTTCTTCAGATTATAAAAAGGTAAGAAAGAGATGGTTCTTTAATGAACCTTTGACTGAATGGCTTTTGGGGAACCAAAAATGGTTCTTCTATGGCATCGCTTGAGAAACCTTTTAAAGCACCTTTATTTTTAAGTGTAGCATCAAGGTGGAGAGTTTTGCATGGGAAATTTCATTGAGTGAAACTCATGAAGTCTGTCAGGATCACTAGAAAGTCAACAAAAATAATATTGCTTAAAAAAAGCGAAGCCTATTGGATTCACATGGCCTGATGGATTTGTAGTTGATTATTTTTTTGTAACAGTTAGTAAACAAGCCATTATTATTGTAATTAAGACATGAGCGTGGACAAAAGTGTGTACACCGTGCCAGTATAATGTTTAATAAGAGTGCTCTTGAGAGCCTAAGGAAATGAAAACTGCTATTAAATGGATTCTACGGTCAACCGCGAAATACCTCTCAGAACAGTGGCTCTTTCTTTTCATTTCATTTGATTGTTTTTATAAAATCCCACAGATTATGAATTTAGTAACTAAAAGTAATCCATCAATAAAAGCTTTCCGAGTTAGATTAGAAGGTCATGTCGTGAGAATGGTTTGGAAGCACTGCTCACATAAAGCTCACAGGAGACAAGACTCATTATTGGTTTTTAGTTTTAAGATTTACCGTTGCACATCAAAATCCAGACAGCTCAATAGGACACTGCACAATCAGGAGTTTCATGTGATGGTGAAAAAGTTTCCCACATAGATTCTGCTTGTGTTCAAGTTGGTCACACAAATTTGAGGCATTGACCATCATGGTTGACATTTATCTTTTTGTGGCAAAATTTCACAAGCAGTCATTTGAAATGAGTCTGTGCAGTCAGGAGCTTCAAGTGAGGGCAAAAAAGTTTAAATAACAACTTGAACACATAGATTTAACTTTTTAATAGTGTTTAAATTGGTCATGCAAATTTGCCCCATTGACCAACCAAAAATCGACCTTTGTGTCATGCAGCGATGCACTACTGACAAAACTTGAGGGAAAAAATGTAGAATCTAACACACATGTAACATGTTCCCAAGTTAAAAAACATGATACTTTGTTAAGCATAAAATGCATAGCATGCACAAAAAAATGGCTACAATTGAGAAATACTTGTAAAATAATATATTTTATAAATATTTTATAAATTTTAGCTACTTTTAATATTAAATGTATTAAGGTACAACAATGTGCTTTTTACTGTGCCCAAAATGTATGATTGCAGAGAACAAAAAAGAATTTGTATTGAAAATTTATGAAGCAACAAATTTTGTCTGAAAATAAATGATGAAAGTTGTTCATTTTGATTAAAAATCTATTACATTTAATTTAAGGCTCACCAACATAGGGCAAAAGGCACACAGTATTGATACAAATACTTTAGCTAAAATGTTTTTTTTTATAATGTCTAAGTTAATACTTGTTCAAAACAATAACGTTAGCAAAGTTTATACAATTTTCTGCTTATTTTAATTTAAAAAAATAGGTTTTTGTTCAATACATATACTGTTATTAAAATGTTAATATAAAAATATATATTTTAAAATACAGAAACACAATCATTTTAAAAAGTAAAGATTCTGAAAGAATTGAAAGGTTCTTCAAAGCGATGCCATAGAAGAACCATTTTTGGTTCCACAAAGAACCATTTAGTCAAAGGTTCTTTAAAGAACCATCTCTTTCTTACCTTTTTATAATCTGAAGAACCTTCTTTCATTTGTGAAACAGAAAGGTTCTTCAGATGGTAAAGGTTCTTTATGGAACCATTTAGACAAAAAAGATTCTTCTACGGCATCATGAAGCACCTTTATTTTTTAAGAGTGTAGCCCCAACAGCTTTTTATCCTAAGTACCATACTTCTACATATTCGTTTGCTATGTAAAAACTGTTGCTTTAATTATCTTAAACAAAACTGAAAATCATTAAGAAGACCTTTGTCTTAAAATATATGCAATAATTTTACCGATTCTCATTTGCTACTTAAATCTACAAAATTTAAAAAAACATCTAATATTAGATCAAGTATAAGCACAAAATCAACTTTGCGCTGCTGCCCGCAAAAGTGTGAAGAATCAGACAAATTTGCACGTACATCTTGAAAAGCAGATGTTTTGGAGTTTTTCTGCCATATAGTGGTTTAGATGAAAATAATATCAAGGGCACATTTAGCCCAGGGTGCCTTTAGCCCTGTTTTACCCTAACTATAAGGAATATATTCATTGTCTGCCATCTTGCATATTTTTTTTCCACAGAGCACAGTAATGAACAGTCATTCGTTTCATGCCACTTTGCATTTTGCAGCATTTCAAAACATTTCAGTTAGCTTTCAAAAGTTTGGAAGAGACAGAACATAAAATTGGAAAATTGTCGTTTGAAACCACTTTCTGTCTAAAATGTGAATTTACTCATTGAATTCATACAGTTGAGGAAATGGTGGGGGAAGATGGCCAGCCAAACATGCATCTACGAAATGGAGGCCGATAGATATGATGAAAGTCTGACAGGACAGAGGAAAATACTAAAGCAGAGCAAAACGAAACCACATGGTGGGCATATTCACACACCCACAGTAGCCAGAAAGGGGGGATTAGAGAAAGTGAATGCACAGTCCATGCAACCAAACGAGACGGAAGCACTGTTCTTTGGCCCTGTCTGTTATGACACTTACCCCTTCGTCAAAAATAGTCTTTTTGCTACTTTTTGAACGGATAACTATTGCATTCCCAGCTTCCCAGGAGCTTTTGAACACACTATTTGGATAAGCTTCTAAAGCTTTCCATCTAAAGCCAAAATTTCAGACTCTTCTCCTTGTGGGGAGCCAAATGCTGGTTGCCAAAGATGTTGACGGTATTGTGGCAAGAAATATGACCTTCCTTTTGGAGTGCTGATCTACAAAGTATGAATATCAAATGTATGCGCTGGTCAGACTTTTTGACTGAAAAAAGCAACTGCTCAAGTCGGGGGAACGAGCGCATTAGACGGTCAGCCGCAGAATGACATAATAGCAACATGTGGTGACGCTACATATAAAGAAAACATTGTATTCCCTTTAAGAAAAGGATGGAAAAAAGCATTTCGGTGGTTGCATCCGCATGTAGTGTCTCATGCTGACTGCAAAGGGGAAATTACAGTTGGTAAACCAGTTAATATTATGTGCTGACATGAAGGTTCGCAATTTGTGTTCGAAGACTGGCATGTCTTTACATAATGAACTAATTAAACTCATTATAGTTGGACAGCAACTGTTATTGGAAGAATTGAGAGCGTAACTCTAAACATAGTTTATAGGCCGTTGGGTTGATGCTCTCTGGGATCATGGGAAAGGTTTTGGAAAGGATGGTTTTTCATATTTTTGTCAACCAGGCAGTTTTGCGAATCCCTTTCATGAAGATTTATGAAGCAAGCCAAGATGTCAAGAGTACTGAGTAATAATTTGAATAAACTGATGCTTGGATTGCACTGCTTTGCTCTAATGTAATTTTATTTTTGCAGCTTCACATTTCTATTTCACCAAAAAATGTCAAAATCAACATTGACTGCCAAGAGGTGGCTGAGAAACCGATCAAAGAGGCCAACAACATATCCACAGATGGCTATGAAGTCCTTGGAAAAATGGCAAAGTCTGGTGGTTCAAAGAAGCAGTCAGCCACAGTAAGTACAGTTTGCTTGTTCCCTTCAATACTCCCATGCACTAAATGATTAATCCAAGGAATCTACTGTGCCGTTCCCTTTGTCCCCTCATACTCAATGAAGCACATGTCCTCCCACACATTTATACCTGGACGGATTTGATTCTGCTTTTCAAAACACCGTTGGGTGCATGTGGGCATGTTTTTTTTTTTGAGTCCCGGTGCTCAATGCAAGCCATCTGTAACATCCGTTTGTGTTCCTATTTTTTCTCTCCCTCAGTTCCAGCTCCAGATGTTTGATATTGTCTGCAGTTTGGGCTGGACAAGTCGAGACAAATGTTGTGATATTCCAGCAATGGTAAGTAGAGATTGCATATGGATTGTCATCTAACTCTTTTTTTCTAACTCTTTTGAGTTTTCGTCAACTGTTTGGTCAGTGCATTGAAAGCTTTTAGTGAAAGCACACTTTACCTGTGCTGAAAAAATGTCATTGAGTTTTGCAGACTTCAAAAGATGTTTGTAATCAGAGAAGGGACGCTATCCAGCCCTTAAATACAGCTGTCAAGCTTTTGAGCAATTCCCAGCTGTGTTTCGACGTGACTTCCTTTTTTCACGGCGATTGCCCTTTTCCTCAATGTATCTTTAGGGAGTTTCTTTGTAGCAATATGTCACTGTCTTGTTCTAAAGCACTGAAAGGGCTTTCAGATCATAGGTTCACATTCATCAAATAGCATAACACATTAACACCTTTTGGATTATGTTAGTGATGAGTAAATTAATGCATAACATCATGTCAGACTATGTACAATTAAAACAATGTAATGTAGCAAAACATAATTTACTAGACACAAAGATGTAAGAAAAAAGCTCAATTTAAATTAATTAAAGACCTCTAAACACTAGCTTGCTTTTTCTTTTTTATCTTATCTGTTTTCTTTTTATTTATTATATAATTTATATAAAAAACTGAGACTTGTAATAGCAGATTTGGATCACTTCCATTGTTCTCTTTTGTATGTCGCTTTGGAAAAAAGCGTCTTACTTTACATAGTATTTATTCAAAAGTCAAAAAGTACATTTTCTCAACAATTTACCATTATGAAATTTGACATTTAATTACAATTGACAATTAATTATTAAGGATAATATGGTAAATAATATGGCAAATACAGTAAAAATAGCTGAATTTGATAATATGGGGAAAAATTCATTACATTTCTAGTAAATTTTGCAAAGTAATGACAAGTAACACTAACCCTCATGCTTTTCAAAACATGTTAGACTTTCAGTCTTTCATGGAACATGTCGACTTTTGTTTTCCTTTAGCATTTGTCCTCACAGGAATTAAAGGGCTTAGCCAGACTCGTTCATTAGAAGGGAGTGTGCACATACTTATGGCAATGGAAAGTAGCTGAAGGGCAGGTAGATGCACACCATTGTGTTCCTTCTGTGGCCAGTGCAGCAGCTTGTTTTTATCTTTATTGAAACTTGCGTGACACTGTAAAAATTTGTGAAATAAAATGGTAAAAAAGTTTAATGTATGAAACTTGAATTTATGGTTAAAAAATTATTACTATATTTATATTTCCGTATATTTTGCAAAATTACCAGGTAATTCCAGATACAAACACAAAACACCATTATGGTTACATGCATAATACTGAAATAATGCAATAAACAGCAACATAAGATGAAATATAAAACTCTAATGTAAATAACCAATAATAGAACACTACATTTCATTACATTCCAAGAAGTAATTTGTACCATATACAGTAAGGCAACATACTGTTAACTAATTAACAGGTTTTACCTTCAGAATGACATCATCGTACCAGATGTCTTTATTTTTGCAGGTCTTTTCCATTTTTAAAGCTGTTTGGTCTTTAACATTTTCAGGAGGTTTGATTTATATCTTCTTTTCTGTAGAGAGATGAAGCCAAATGTCCCGCTCTTCCTCACTCCTGCACATGTGCTCAGGACAGCATTGGTCCTCAAGGCCCAGCGGGCCCTCCGGTAAGATCATTAGAGTCCCATGACATTTCCTCTGAAGTCTCTGAAGTCATCATGCTACCGCTGCAAATCTCGCTTCTCATGCTGAGGACGAAAAGATCAAGAGTTCAGGGACGGTGGGATATTTTCCCCAAAGCCCCAGTGCTGTAATTTCAGGCCTGCTCTTTGCATTAAGCACAGGAATATGATTATGGGGGCTCTTCTCTCCACACCATTATGCATGGATTGAACATCTGGGATTAGCGATGGTTAACAGCACAGCATGAGCTAATGACTAGTGACTTACTCATGGGCTTAAGGGATACGCTTAAAGGTCAGAAAGCCAAAGGGAAGACCGTTGGGTAGACCCCAGACGTGTGAACTTGGAAACGTCGCTCTCTTTAGAGCCGTTTGACAGTTTGTCTTATAAAATAATGAATCCTCTGAAATTCTTTTCTTTGATCTTTGTGTTTCCAGGGCGGCCCTGGTACAAAAGGCCCACGAGGTGAGAGGGGAGAGTCTGGCCCCCCGGTAAGCTTATCTTCCTCTTCCATCTCTAGTTTCTAAATGACCTGCTGATGAATGCCAAATGCTCAGATACCGAAGTAGATGTTGAACAGGTTCCTCCATCAATACCATCGTGGAGCCATTTCTCTCAGAACTTCTTTCTGGAGTGCTGAAACTGGATAATTTAACAGGATTTAAACCTTTTCTTTGCAATTGCAGGGTTCAATGGGCCCACGTGGGGAGCAGGGTCCACCAGGACAGATGGGACCACCAGGCCCACAGGGTCCCAATGGATTGTCTATTCCTGGTGAACCAGTAAGTAAAGCACAAAACTCTGTCCATTGGCATCTGTGCAATTTTGTATTGCTGCTACACAAAACCAGTCTTAAGTAGCATGGGTGTATATGTAGCAATAGCCAAAAATACATTGTATGGGTCAAAATTATCGATTTTTCTTTTATGCCAAAAATCATTAGCATATTAAGTAAAGATCATGTTCCATGAAGATATTTAGTAAATTTTCTACCATAAATATATAAAAACTTGATTTTTGATTAGTAATATGCATTGCTAAGAACTTCATTTGGACAACTTTTAAGGCGATTTTCTCAATATTTAGATTTGTTTGCACCCTCAGATTCCAGGTTTTCAAATAGCTGTATCTCAGACAAACATTATCCTATTTTAACAAACAATATATCAATGGAAAGCTTATTTACTCAGCTTTCAGATGACATAAGAATCTCATTTTCGACAAATGTACACTTATGACTGGTTTTGTGGTCAAGGGTCACATATTATGACCCTTATTCTTAAATCCAAAATAGGGTTTGAAATAGCGTTTGAATTAATGTTGTTTTTGTTAACTAAAGCTGAAGCTATTGCAATTTGCAATTTAAAAATGCATAATGTTCTACAAATATGCCAATGTTTCATAGACTTTTGAATTTCAATGTAACACACTTAAAGGGGGCGTGTCAGGCATCTAATGTGTTTAAAACTATGTGCATTCTATTTTTATGTTTATTTCTATGATTTTTATGATACACCAGTCCCTACTCTTTTCATGGAAAGTGTCTTCTGTTTCACTTTCTTGGGACATTAAAATCCTAAACCTGTCTGGCTACAGCGCTGTACAGTGCGGGTGTAATTTATGACTAAAAGCTTCAAACCCATTTATTTAACGGAGCCAGCGCTCACTCGCCCCCTCACCCCTCATCCACATACGGCTGAGATGTAAATTCCATTCAATGTCATGTAACAGAGAAATGAGTGTGAAAGCTTGCTTCATTTCTTCCATTTTCAGGGGCGGCCTGGACCTAAGGGAGACCCCGGTGACCCAGGTTTACCTGGCCAGCGGGTAAGTGCTTTTTTTGTTTGAGCTGTTTTTGAGTGCTTTGGTAAATTGTGGTGTATTGGATTCTGGAAGGTTTCCGCAGTGTGGGATTAGGAGATTTAATGTGTTTATCAGATAAATGGCTTTATGATTACATTCATGCTTAAAAAACAATCAGCAAACACAACTCACGTCCGCTTAAATGCGCCCTCGCACAGCTTTACAGCAGGTTAACAAAACAGAGCAGAATGATTGCTAACACCTTCATCATAACGTCATTTTATTTTTGACTTCCAAAAGAAATACACAGACAGAAACACTTATTCCTGTATGGGATGAAGGCACTTTTACATTGCAAGAAGTTTATTTGTACACGTATTCATATGGTTTCGTAAAACCCTGTTTTTCTTCTCTATGGAAAGGTTGAATTTAGTCATATCCTGACAATATTTAAAATTGCTCATGTTTGATCCTCAAACAGCTGAATGGTTGTTCGATACAAAAATCGGTATTTTGAAACATCTAACAGTGTGACGAGTGACATTAATTATTTTTCCTTCTTCTAAGGGCCCTGTTGGCGCTGCAGGTCCGCTCGGCCCTGTCGGACCTTCTGGAGCAAGGGTAAGAATCGATTCTGAAGTGCACCTTGAACTGGTTTGAGTGCATGTTTTCAGTATTAGCTTTGCTATCCGACTTATATCTTCTTTCTTGTCAGACATATTGAGTGGAATGTGTTAGGCCCATCTCAAGGGCGTGTTTAAACTTTTTCCAGATTGAATGAATTTTACTAATGCTATTAGCTGTGCATCTTGTACAGTTCATGATGGCATATGTTTTTGTTCAGGGTCCACCAGGAAATGAAGGCCAGTCTGGACCAAGAGGTCCAGTGGGACCAATGGTATGTAATGTGGAAGCTTTTGAATAGCTGATGAGTGTGAGACTGTCATGTAGCCTTCGAAGTCAGCTAAAGTATTTGCATACAGCAGCTAAAGTATTTGCAATACGACATATGCATCAGATTTGCTGTTCTTCCTTAATACTGTCCACAAGGAGTCAGTGAATTATATTGAATTGCACACGTTGCTAGTACTTACTTTAGTAATTACAGTAAATTATACATACATACATACAAACAACTAACTCTAAATCTAACCTAATCATTAACTGCATAGTAAGTACATGTACTTAAGGTTATTCAGTACTTATTTGTGTAATTATACTACCACAGCATCACCTTAAAATGTAGTGTAAGCAATTGATATTTTAAGAGTTATTACCCAGCAGGAATTTAAATGTGCATGTGCTTTTTACCACAACTATCCCAGTTCTTATGTTTCGTAGTTATGTTATGCAGTTATGCGCTGTTTATCAGGCTAATTATATATATGGCAATAGCCAACAATACATTGGTCAAAATTATTGATTTTTTAAATGCCAAAAATCATTAGGGATATGAGTAAAGATCATGTTCCATGAAGATATTTTGTAAAATTCCTACCATAAATATAGTAAAACTTAATTTTTGATTAGTAATATGCATTACTAAGAACTTAATTTAGACAACTTCAACGGCGATTTTCTCAATATTTAGATTTTTTGCACTCTCAGATTCCAGATTTTCAAATAGTTTTATCTCCACCAAATATTTTCCTATCCTAACAAATCATACATCAGTGAAAATCTTATTTATCTAGCTTTGGCTAGGATGTATAAATAAAATATTAATTTCCAAAAATGGACCCTTATGACTAGTATTGTGGTCCAGGGTCTCACACATATTGCACAAATGACAAACACACAATTACTAAAACTTAAATAAATAAATAAAAACAGAAAATATAAAAATGAGTTCAAATTATGAATAAAAACTAAAATAGTATTTTGCTGCTGGTCCTCTTATGAATGAGCTTATATTGTAAGTTCAGGCTATTTCTTGGTAACTGAATTGTAACTATATTTTAAACGAGTAATGCTTAATGAGATGAATATGTTTAGGGACCACCAGGATCACCTGGAATGCCAGGAAATACAGGAAAACCAGGAAAATCAGGAGACACTGGCCTTCCGGTATGTGCGTTTGACTCATATTAAAATATCATAGGCATTGTTCTAAGGACATTTATATTAATTCAAAAATGTACAAGTTTCAATAGTAAATGAATTTGTGATATTCAGCCTAACCAAACCTACGGTCACTAGCTATAGGTGATACTGATTTGAGTGTTTTCTTCATTCATTCTCATTTCTTCTCATCTGTCAATTCCAGGGACATGTTGGCATGAAAGGAGAAAAGGGTGAAAGGGTATGCATCGCTTTCATACAATTTTCATTCTTGCATTTCAAATCATGCATTGCACACCCAGAACACCCTAGCAAACACCTACAATACATTACAACCTAGTAACCATTAAGAAGGCTCTTGCAACTCCACAATAACCATCAATAAAATTATAACAATCACCTAGCAATGGCAACAACTCACAACATTGCCATTGAAAAAAATGATTTTACATGCAAGAACAATCAAGTTTATTCTGTTTTCTATCCCTTTTCCAGGGAGATACTGCATCACAGAATATGATGCGCTCTGTTGCAAGACAAGTCTGTGAACAACTAGTCAGCAGTAAGGCACTTGAAAGTAATGATAAAAATATTCTAGTGACCGCTGCATCAAGTTCATGTTAAAACTGATGTTTCATTTGCTTGTAGGACAAATGAGCAGAATTGATAATATGATGAACCAGATCCCCAGTAACTACAGGAGTAATAGTCCTGGTCCTTCTGGACCTCCAGGCCCACCTGGCAACCAGGGACCCCGTGGAGAGCCAGGTCAGCCCGGACCCAACGGGTTCCCAGGAAACCCAGGTTTGCCAGGGTCTCCAGGAGAAAGAGGTATGCGGTTATCTTCACAAGAGGCAAAATCTTTTTAAAGACGGCAAGCTAAGCAGACTTTTGCATGACGGAAGGAAAAATAGACCAGAAATCCCGTAGACTTACACTGAAGGAGAACATAATATCATAGACTTAAGGGTGGGCTCTTTTGGCTTGGTCTAGTAAAAAACTGCCTTGAATGTATTTGTGTATTTATAGGTTTAATTAAAATCAATAAAAAAACATGATGCACACAACTGTAATAGATTGTCTGCCATTAAAATCCTCTTTATGTATATACTTTGTGTTTGATGTTGCTGCAAATCAGTCACATATGGTTTACATTACATATGGTTTTTTGATGCATTTATTCTTAACATCCTAGGATTGCCTGGAGATAAGGGTGAAAGAGGAAGTCCAGGCATTGGCACTCGAGGACAGAGAGGATTACCTGGACCTCCTGGTATGTCTGCGTGCAACCAACCTAACTTAGACCATTTCACCTCAAATTATAGCCAGAGTTAGTACACACACTTGCCTATTCAAGGCTTTCAGACATAGTCTATCCAAAACATCCTGATTAATGAAACCAATTGCAATTATCGCTAACATCTATTTAACAACTCTGATTTCTATGTTGTTATTCCATATCACAACGTTTCTCCTTCTGGGACTATTTAGGCATGATAGATGAACATTAGTGCAAAATGATGAATCATTAAGACATGAATGGCCTGTTACACAATTGCTGCCATTAGTTTTTCCAAATGATCAGGAACAGCTTTTTCCTCTGGATTGTTTGGATAGGTTGGTTCAAACATGCACTAACCCCTCATCAAATCCGAGTTGTGACAGTTGGGATTAAGAGAACCTTAGGAGTTTGAAACAGAAGTCAGTAGAAGTTTTTGCATCAATAGACCTGTAGCAATATTAAGGCAATTCATTTTTCAGATATAAAAATGATTAGGGTGTTTTCCTGTCTTGTGCTGTTTTTTGTAGGCTTTTCAAAGAGTTTTAAAGAATTGAGATCCAGAGGCTGGGTTCACAAAAAACTGGATTTAAGAAATTGCATTCACACTTTTGTTTGGGGTTCAGTTCTCAGTATTAACTAACTACTACCTATGATTTTTGCCTCTATAAACTCCTTATTTGCTGCTTATTAATAGTTAGCAAGGTGAGTTTAGCCATGGGATCTAAATATGACCCTAACATGTGCTTTATAAGTACTAATAAACAGTGAGTATGCTAGTAATATGCATGCTTATAAGCAACAAGTTAATAGTGAGAATTGATCCAAAAACTAACATTTTATTAGACTGTACATTTGTCAGAAAGTGCAAAGTGCTTCAGAAGCATCTTAATTTTTATTCTTAGATTGATAAAACAGTTTTCAGCAATATCAAATTGTACAGTGGTTCTTGCCAGAGACTCGCTGTTAAAAAAATGCCTTTTGCACTTCCTGTAGACTACTCTAATAATTATAATAAGTGTGCACAATATTTTAATCTTGACTGGTTTGATGACTCTTTCTGAGTGCGCACTATTGGAGTGCTGAAAATTATGTTTATTATGTAAATGTAATTCGTTCAATTAAAACACAAGGTCCGTATTTGAGTCATTTTGTAGCTGTTTCTGAATTCTGAATTCAGCAAATAGTCATATGTATTATATGTAGCTACCATTATTTTGCAATGCTTAATCACAACAATAATATAAAAAATATGAAAGACTGGCGGTTATCCTAACTTTCTGATTTTTTAAAAATCTATTAAAAAATTTGAATTCTTAAGTTTTGTCCTAATCTTTAGAAAAATGTGAATACAAATAAAGATAGAAATATAAAATATTTTTGGGGAATACAGAATAATGCATACATTTTTTCAAAAGTTTTAGCAGTCAAAAAGTATTCATTAAAGAATTTGGTTCCATTATCAGTGGAACCTCTGCGTTGTTCAGTCAAAGTGGACAGAACACTGCATTGCATGCAAATGTAAGCAGCGGAGCCACTGTCAGGGCCGTCAGCGTGCTTATTTCCTGTTGGCTCTACCTGAATCAATGGTCAAAGTGATTTGTTCTTACTATTCAGTTAAAATCTGGAATGATCTCATGCACTGACTCCAGACATTCGTGGGTAGTTAATTCAATAAGAATTGTTGTCTAAACATTGGCTATTTATGCTTGCTCAGAATTAGCAAAAAAGAATCATTAACAGATCAATGAAATCAGAGCCAGGTAAGTTCTCTTATGGTTACCATTACTGTCCACTGTGACCATGCCACGTCTTTTCTTCTGAAATTTGTTGCTTTTCAAGTCAAGTCACATTTATTTACATAGCGCTTTATACAAAGCAGATTCACTATAACAATGTTGCAAATGTTAACAATGACACAGCGTTGCAAAACTCATTGTGAAACAACGTAAATGTCAACTTTAAGCAGCTCTACAGAAGACAATAGTGTCATTATGCAGTGATTTATTTCAGTGTTGATTCAGTTCAGTGTCAGTGTTGCAGTTAATTATGAAATCAATTCAGTTTGGCTGTAAAACAACTTTACAGAAGATAATAGTTCAGTTTAATTTAATTCAGTGTTGATTCAAGTCAGTTCAATAACAGTGCCCATGTTGTGAAGTTCATCATTTACGAAATTAATTCAGTTCATAAACTCGATTGAAAACAATAGTGTTATTATTCAGCTCAATTCAGTTCTAGCTTTGTTCTCATGATCTGAATAGTCATAAATATTAATTCTGACCTGTGCTGGTGAAATGATTCAGAATGCGCACAGTCTAATTTTGAGCTACATGCAAAGGAAGTGTACAATGTCAGTTTTAATCCAATTTTCTCACAAAAATGAGCTCTCTTCTAGCGGTCCCAATGCTCCAAATAGTAATTAAACATCTAAATTGATCTTTATTTGTACATTTTTTGAAAGGAATACCTTTTTCTCTGCTCACTTTTGGATGACTGATGCTGCTTTTCGCCACAAGTTGTAGGTCTATTGTTGCAAAACGTAGCATTCCAGCTTTGTGAATATTCTTATTCTCAATGTCAAAAGTCCAAACAACTGTGCTGAGTGCATAAAATGAGATTCACACAAACATGATTTGTTATGTCTTTCATGAATGTTTGGTTGATGGTTGGGAAAAAATCTAATGTGTAACATTATATTAGATCCATAATATAGTATTTACTGTATTATTAAGAAAATAACTTTACTATTAAGAATTATAAACTGGATTTATAATATAGTAATTAATATTAAGAAAATAACTGGAGGAAAGTATGCAACGCTGCTTGAACTTGATTTTTCTCAAAATCAACTCTGCATTGCCTTCATTGTCCAATTCAAAAAAAGAGAACTCATTTTTGAAAATGTGCTCATTCCGACTCATTTTGCCAGTACGGGTCATAATTGTCTTTTAAACCACTTGACTATTAATGACCAATGCAGAAGTTTTTACAGAAGCTACAACAATAATAATCTGCAAACAGGCCTCCTGATACACTAAAGCTTGGAAGCAATTCTGTTTTCAGCAAATAAGGCATTTCCATTATCAGAAGAAGCAAAGCTGGCCAAAGTGGTAGTTTCCATGCTGAGCCATGATCACAAGGCCGAAGTAATCCAGTTATTATTGGAGAGAATTTGTACAGACATGTTCACCCCATTGTAACACAAAGGGTCTGAATGAGTTATTGGCTCCATGGTAACTACAACAACACTCAACAAACTGGGGATGCGTTTAATTACTATCCAGTCTGTTAATGTAAAACCATGCATTTCCAGGAGCTAAAACTATAAAGAAATGGAAACATCTCCCTCGTGCAAACAACGCCTAGACCTCTCTGTGAATGAAATACACAGCGATCGTATACGTACAGTAGGAGGAAGCTTGCGGTGACTCACTGTTTGTAGTTTGACTTGTGTTTTCTATGGAGGTTTTATTGGCAACACATGTGCTGACTTCAGAGTGCATGAGAGCAAGAGTCGAGGGACAGCATTCCACTTTGGTTTATACCGTCTAGACAGAAAGGGGTAGGGGGGCAGATTTACCCCTTCTTCCTTTTAATTAAACAGTCAAAATATTTAAATTACAGTGCTCGAAATCAGTTTTCCCCTTCCACATCCAGTGAAAACCTAGAGGCGAGGTAAAAGACACTTTCTTACACCTCCTCTGCCTGCTTTTTTTCCAGGGCCACCAGGGCAGTCTCAGATAGGACCCCCTGGTCCCTCAGGCACAGCGGGGCCCCGTGGCCCACCAGGGCGGCAGGGTGGACCAGGAATCAGAGGACCACCTGGACCTCCAGGATACTGTGACTCCTCTCAGTGTGTAGGCATCCCTTACAATGGGCAAGGTTACCCAGGTAAGCACAGTACGGCTGATTGAAAACTAGTTTTGAGCTCTGCCCCAAAACCTAGAGAGCTGTCTCGTTGAGGTGTGCTAAGCTTCTAAGGCAGCACTCTAAATGAAACAGAACTCTAAGATGGTTTAAAAACAACATAGCATTGCTTCTAATTGAATTTGACATTCGCATGTTGCTAAGTTGACAAAGTAACACTCTCATAAGCATTAAATCACTATAAACACACAAATACTGGGTAAAACAGTGAACATTACCAATCATTGTTTTTCTCTTTGCTGAAATATAAGATAAATTAGGAGAAGATTAACAATGTGTAATTAGGGAAAAATACATTGTATGTTTCAAAATAATCAAATTTTCTTTTATGCTAAAATCCTTAGGATATTACATAAAGATCACGTTCCATAAACATATTTTGTAAATTTCGTACTGCAAACACATCAAAACTTATTTTTTGATCAGTAATATGGATTGCTAAAAACTTCATTTGGACTACTTTTAAGGCAATTTTCACAATACTTTGATTTTTTTGCACCCTTAGATTCTAGATTTTCAAATACAAAAACAAACCATACGTCAATAGATAGCTTATTAATTCAGCTTTTAGATGATGTATTAATGTTAATTTAAAAAAAATGACCCTCATGGCTGGTTTTGTGGTCCAGGGTCACATATGTTAATTGAAATTGTCTTAATAGTAGGGATGCAGCAATAATCAATTTCTCAACCAATACGGATAACCGCAGATTATTCAGAATGACATCTACCTATACCAATAGTTTGTAAATCTCTCCCAAATAATGCTGTAAACTGTCTTATTTGGTACATTACTATAATATTACTATTAAGCCCAAACTATTATATTAAATTATTTATTTTCATATTTAAAAAGCACACTCTTTTATTGGCCAATTACTGACCAATACATTGACGCATTTCCAATTAATAGCAATATTTATTTATTTACTCAATTAGCCTAAATGTTTTAATAAATTATACACTAAAAATATTGTTACCAAAACACCAATGCAAAATTTGAGATCTTGTTTAGCTAAAAACTAAAACTGCATTTTATTTAATATTCAATTAATCTAATTCATGCATAATCAACACTCAAATAAAACTTTGTTGTATCTAACAATTATTATCATTATAACATAAAATTTAAATTGCACAAAATGCAGTCTGTATATGAACTTTTTCAAATGTCCTACTCAATTCATTGTTAATATATTAAACATAAATTGTGGCTGTAATAAAACATATTTCCATGAGTAATTAAAACAACAAATAAACATATAAGAGTGTTTGACATTTACTGAATAAATTTTGTTATAACATTGACCGAATTTAAAAGCTCAGTCTTTAATGGATTTTGAAAACCTAAAAACTTGAATGTGTCCACTAATCCCTCATTTCAAATAGACAAAACTGCCTTTGACATTCAACATAATACAATATCACAGATTTGCTAAATTAAATCAGTTAACCTCAAAACTGTTTTGACTGACTAAACCTCAGAAATGTTGATATTCAGATGAAATGACAAAAATGAAGTAGAGCATATATATTGAATAAATGTGTTGATGTGAGATTTTGACAAATCAAAATCTTACAGAAGAAGCGTAATGCTGTCTAGCTAGGCAGCTCAGTGGGCTTTGGAACAGAGCTTTGTAGTAAGCGGCTATGTGTCTTTGCTTAACAATATATCTAATGGATGAAGAACTGCATGTTTACAGTTTTGTTTTACACTTGAAGGTAGTCGTTTTGCCACTGAGATGAACTAACACAATCTTTAACCCATTTCAGGTTTTGCATAGTTTGCTATCTAGACTGCCTGATCCCTTTCACATCCTGTGTCAGCGAGATTAGCACTCGCTCATGAGCTAATAAGGATAACCACCATGGATATGATTGCTGAATATTTGCTGGCCAACTCTAAAAAAAAAAAAAAAAAAACCCAATCAATCAAACCAAAGAAAGGACTGGACTGCCACTAACATCAGCTGAGCGCTACTATTTCATACTGGAGCCAGTGATGGTTATGTACCCGTGGCCTGTTTGCATCTAGAGCAGCAAGAAAGAGCTGAGAACGCATGTGAAACTACTAACAATGAGCGTTTAAGTTAACAGTGTTCAACAGGGGAAGCTCTGTATGAGGATGAGATGTCTGTAAATAAACTAATTGTGCCTTGTAAATGTTATTCGATGACGCAGTGGGCTAAAGTTAACAGGTTAACAGCCGTCAAGCTTGCGCCTGATTACTTGCTTCTTGCTGACGTTTCATTTTAATTTGAATGGTTTTCATCTTTGATGATACACGTAGGCAACGCTCAGGTTAAAAATGCAGTGTGTGCCATTAGTATATGCAACCATGAAGTTTTCAGTATGTTTGCAGAGTGCTACGATTTTCTTTCAATTTGTGATATTGTGATTTCTATAATTCTATGATACCTCACAGCAAGTGCATTCTCTTTTATACACGTATGTTAGATTAGCGATAGTTGGGGGGGGGGGGGGGTCCAACGCAAGGTTGTGGACAACCGCCAAATGGGTTTAGTTTTTGGTTAATATAAGAGTTTTGTATATCTCTTTTTCTATTATTATTATTTTTAACACCATGTATGAATGAAGAGTTGAAATGCCATGTTGGAAACCAAAAGCACATGCTCAGCTGGCCAAATAATATTTCCAAGCAGGCCCCTACCAGCCAGAACCTGAAACCTACGTAGTGCCCATACCAGCCCAGCCGTCGGAAGATATCGAGACACAGTCGCCAGGTTTGCGAAACCAGCGTGGAAAAAGATCGCTATCAAGAAAGGAAGCTAAACGAATAGAAACATAGAGTGAACGTGTATCTTCTGTACTGTCAATCAAAAACTGCATTCATATGCAAGCCTCGTTCATATGCACATTTAACTCGGTCGAGTGGAGAGGCTGATATTCAACTTTCATTTCCTCATAAGAAACCTGTGTGCTTGCCAATGGTTCCACAATGTGTCTTTGCTGTAACATAACTGCATTTTGTATTTGTAAGAAACTCCTGTTCAGTACCATGTTCTATAAACACTAGGAACTGATTCCTTGCACATTTTGAAAGTTTGCAAAGTGTAAACGTGCTTGCTGCAGTGCAACGTGTTGTTCTTTCTCTCTCAAGGAAAATGGCAAACGGTTCAACTTCCCATCGTTCTTAGACCTGGCTTTTGTTTTGTTATCCTAAATCGAATATTTATCTGTTGTATACCAACTCACACCAAAAGAAGAATTGCATGCCTGTGTTGTATATTTAGGAAGGACGTTTACAATCAGAATATAGTTGTTTTTCCAGTGATATCAGTTGAAATGCAGTTGGAATTTGTTGCAAGTCTATAGACATAGAATCTTTTTTTTTCATGTCTGAATTGCACATTGTGAATTCCACAGCCTTATGTTCTTATTTATTTCTGAATCAGAAGAGGCATTTTTCAATAAAACTACTGAAAATGTATAATTGCTCTTGTCATCGGTTCTCTCATTTGTAAACTGCAACATAACAGGGTTGTGAATCAAAATGAAATATTTATTACCAAATCACATTAATAACCAATATTAATATCCGGGGTCATAAGTTCTGTGTTCATTTTAGTATAACAGGGAGATGATACACTGAAAAAAAAAAAAAAAAAAAAACGGTGTTAACCAGGTACAAATATCTCTTTAGGGTAACAGTTGCAGGTTTTTTTTTTTTTTTTTTTTTACAATGTAATAAAGTACTTCAGGCAACCTCTAGACAGCGGTGGAGCTTGTTTATCCAAAGAAAACAAAAATGTGGAGGACTTCAGATGTTCTTGTAAATGCCAAAGACGTTCATTAAGATAAGTTTGGTTCCGCTACATTGGGACTGTACAAGTAATCATTGTAAGAAATCACCTTTTGTACTGTAGGATTTATTTGACACATTAAAGGCACACAGTCATTATTTGATATCTGATAGGAGGATATTTTGAGAAGGTGCTCTTCAAACATACTTCTCATCTCCTTCAATGGAAATCAAAACCTTTCGATCAAAGGATCACTGAGGAGATGTGAATAAATGAAAAAAGGGAGCAAGTTGCCAAATGTCTGGAATGCTGGATTATATAACCCTCGTTTCTTAGACACTGTTAAATGCAGAATGTTTCATTTCAGTATTTTAACTACAGAAGCTGAGCTATGTATTTTCAAGACGTATTTTAACCGTTAGAGTAAAATGCATCCAAAACACCATGGGTGTTTCTGAATCATAATTCCATTTTACTGACCTCTTCACATATAATTTTTTAACATGGATGTTTTTTTACAGCTTAATATCAACCTATTTTTAATTCAAGGAATGGTTAACAACCTTCAGTCAATGAAAAGTCTTTTTTTTTATAGCCAGCCTTTAACAAGGCAACGGGAGTTTATAGGAAAGCCCAATAAAAACCCTCTATTTTTGAGAATTAGTCCACATTTCCTTCACAGTTAACATTTTTGCATACAGTTTTCATCAGAAACTCTAGAAACATCCTCAGTTTGTTGGCTTGTTCCAGCAGTTGTGGAGCCCCTCAAGGGGTCTCCTGTTTTCATGGTGTTTCCTTGAATACATGTGCTCTCAATTAGAGCTGATTGTTTTATGTGGGCTGTTTTCCTCCATCTTAAGCCTAAAACGAAAAAAAAAAAAAAAATCCTTTAAAAGCATTAGCCACAAATGGTCTATACCTCTGTGCACTTCATCATCTCTTTCATCTGTTTCAAAGGGAAGAGGTCAACTTTGATCGTTTCACCTACTGCTTTATTTCATTCTGTCTAACTCATAAAATAAAAGCAGAGTACATCACGTTAGTGCGTAATTACAGCACTTTCAAAACCCAGATAGGAAATGTTTAGTCATTCTGGAGATTATGTCATAGAAGATGATTATCAATTCAATTTTTCAATTACTACAGCATGGTTTATGCATCCACACTATAGTGCTATACAACCCATAATTGTGTGTTTAGGTTGCAGGATAATTGCAGGGTTCTGTTCAAATGCAGAACAACATGCATGTGTAACACGTCTTTAGGCTAAATATCTTCAGTCATGAAACTTTTACATGCAATCTGCAAACAATCACATAATTTACCACATTGCACAAGCTGGTTAGCCTCTGCTGATTCTGCAGCCAATGACAATCAATGGTTTTCCTCTGAAACCCTCCACCTCCCCCAGCACCACCTGTCTAGATCTGCTTTGGGACTTGAGCCTTTTCTTGCCACAACAGCATGTGATGCAGATCTGCTCCACCAAGACCAGGTACATTATCATTGCATCATATTACAAACCTACATTAACAAATAGCAATGGACTTTGTGTGACAGCACAGATTCACAATCTAATGCAGTTTCTAATGCAGGATGAGCGCTGCACATTAACATGTGACTATAAAAATCATACATTCTGTAGGTTGGAATTCAGTCAGTTTACAAATTTCTGTCACTATATATATATATATATATATATATATATATATATATATATATATATATATATATATATATATATTCCCAATGTGTGTCTGTGTGTTTGTTTGAAATATGAAAAGAAAAAAAAAATGTTTATCTATAACTACAAAGCCCTTTTGTATCACAGTTTATTTTAAGACAATCCTACAACCCTGTTTATTGCCATGGCAGTAACTTTTAATGAATATTTGTTTAAACAAAAAGAAAAAGAAAAGAAACATGCCAATAAACGAAGAAAATTGCCAATAAATAAATTATAATCAGTGAATACACCCCTAGAAGTTATGAGTGATTTCATTTCTCTAGAGATCCCATTCACAAAAATACCGGTATGTGGATTAAGTTTATTTTCCAGAAGGTTGATGTCAGTTCTGATTACCATCTTTCCCATGGTTCCATATGAACAATTTATATCAGATCGCATTAAGCCATGTCTCATCCCTGATCATGTGTACTGCATGAGCAGCTGAAGAGACTATGCTATTGCTGTTCTTCCAATAGTTCAAATTTTATTTGGCACATTAATAATGACGAAATAGGGACCACAATATCATAGATAAGTAATCAACACCCTAACACACCAATAACCTAGCAACCCCCTGGTAACCACAACAAAGGCAAACACTGCTCACTTATTTTCTTCAAAAATATACAAACCTAGTTGTATTACAATGACCTATTAAATGTTCAGCGGACATGACAGATACTTTCCATTTCACGTCACATTTCACGCAGCTTGTCACCGTGGAATGTTTCGACTATAGGGATAAAATAGAAACTATGTGTTCATGCCATGGCCGTTTTGCCCCAGCTGGCAGTCTGTGGAAAATTCCTTTGACTTTAATCATGGCATCATGGGTGAATCATGGAAAAGAGGGCACCATAATATCATCTCTGGGAATCTAAACAGCTATTGATATATTTAGCTTGGCAATGATTTAAATCATTTCCGCCTGATTAGAAGAACGTACAGTGCTGGGTAGTACATGATTATGTGTAATCTGAAATACAAAATCAGATTGGATTATGTTATGTTTTAAAACTATCATCATATAAATCATAATCAGACTACAGTCACTTTTTAATATCCATTCAGTGCTAAATATGTAGTAGTAATAGCAACCTGAATCTATTTTTTAAAGCTTCAGTTTGTCAGATTTGCCTCTGTCGCCACCTCTGTTTGAAATCTACAATTGCAGTTATTTGCGACATGATCATCTTTAAATGGGTTGTGCATTTGTATGGCTCCTCAGCACAGATTAATCTAATGTTCGTCACCGCACTGGTGTAAATACTGCACTTCGGATTCAAAGATTCTATAATTACACAAATTTTCACTAGAAAATGTCATCTGAACAAGTAAGTAACATGTCTGCCACTTTTGTTCTGACCAACTGCCAACCTGACAATAGAACCATCAAATACACCAAAAACACAACCTAATTACAAAATGAATCTATTTTATTTGTGAGGTGCAATAGAAATCTTCAGAACCCATATGACTGCCAGGAACAGAACCAAACCCAAGCCTTTGTTTAGCGATCTTCACCTCCATCCTGAGCAGTGACCGTAAGCACCAAAACCCATGCTTTCACGCTCGTTACAAATTCAAAAGTTGCTGCTTCAAGAAACTTTACGACAGGATTAACATTAACAACTTAGATTCATACAAAGTTTATACAAAGCGATTAACAACGTTTATTGTATTCAACCGCAGAGGACTGTCGCTGCAGTTTATCGTCATTTGGATTACTGCTTTTGAACATAGTTATGGTTAGGTTTAGAGTTTGGAGTGGGATTAGCATGGGATTAGCTACAGTATGAAAATACCTTTTTTTAATGCTATATTGTTACTAAAATGGTCATTTTCCTGCATATTTCTGTCAGTTACATTTTATATATATTTATATTCATAATAAAATGGGTAGGTTTAGGTTTGGAGGTAGGTTAACCTACGCCAGCGACGCCACTTGCATTTTTAACGACGACAGAGAAAAGAACCTAAAGTACTCCGTTATTTTTGATCTTACATATAAGAGTAATACATAATTTAAATCTGTAAAAGGGCTACTTTTATTTGTGTACACTCACAATATCAACAAAACATTGTGCTTTTGTAAAAAAAACAAAAAGAAAATAAACAGGGTGCGCATTGAGCAGTCTCAGTCTCGCGAATATCTTTTTGAAATAGATATATCTATAGAAAGCTTGACATTTCTACTTTTAGATAAAGTAACTCCAACCGAAAACAAATTCTGTGATATATAATCAGTATGAAACCAACGCAATGTCCAGTCCTGCGACTCGTGGCTTGTTTCAGCGGATGAAATCATTTACACAAGTAAGTTTTTCTTTTTATTAGTCTACTTGCATCAGTTGTTGTGTTAGTGTGATATAACTTCAACACAATTTACTAGTTAGACTTTTTCCAAACTATAATTCCTGACTAAAACTTCCAAAACACCCTCAGACCCCAGATGGTTATGGGGTCTAAAAATATAAATTGTTTATCGATAAAACTATAAAAATGCATAGATACAAATATCTTAATGATAAAAAAAGATTTGTGAATATTTTATGCTTTTTGGCTAAACATACGTAGCAGTTTTTATGTTTTAAACGCTGAAATATGTCCAAATTGTATGTTTCAGCATCAATAAAAACATCCAAAAATGTATCTTTTGTATATGTATAAACAATGAGACCATTGTTTATTTATTCATTTATTTTTTACTTTTTTCATATTAAAACAGCACATTGGTCCCTATTTTTACAGACTTATCTTAGACATTTGACCCCAGCCATTAAATTCAACTTCATGGTCTTATAAGTATATGTAAACCTCCTTCACTTTTTGTATAACTGATATTGCTGTTCATATTAAGAAAGCTGATTTCCAAATAAATCTGCATAACGGTTGGGTATCACCCTTATAAGGCAAGAAAGTGGTTTTAAGCTATTACGAAGCAGACCTCTTGTTTAGACATTATATGCCTTTGGGGAGGCCTGCAACATTTATTTGAGAAACTTGTAGCTCATTGGTCAAGGGCAAACATGGAAAATGTACTTCACTCCATTTTTTTTATTGTGGGATCTTTTTTCTTCCCATGAAAGATGTCACACTGTCTTAGTAACTAATATTATTACTGAACACGTTGTTCAATAATGTAACAAATTTAAATCCCAGGCATTTTCCCATGGGCAATAAATGTGGTAATTAGGACTTTAATTGGTCTGTCGCTACAAGATTCATTGTCTAATTTTACAAGACCACTGCCAGCACTGTTATAGTCTCTATTTGTATAGTTTTAATAGGCTCTTTAAGGGTCCAATGAAGATTCTCCACATTCCGCCAAATAATAGAGGAACCAACAACAAATACAGTCATCAGCTATTTTATATTCTTATATTCCTTTAACACTTCAATGCAGCACAGTGAAAAGTCAAATGGTTCTCCTAAAGCTCAAAAGCCACAACTTCATTATGTTTTTATTCTGAAGAGTTGTCTTATCAGTCACCACAGCGCCGTATTTTGTTATGTCAAGTTTTCAGGACAGGGGTATATCCCTTTTAGTTCTCTGGTTGGTTATTGAAGTGACACACAAGTATCCCTGTATGTCATGTAGACTATGATAATCTGTTTGTGCACTGATAAGTCTGCATCATAACAACATAACAGCTTCCCTAATCTTTGTGCCCCATAGAAAAATGGCACAGTGCAAACTGAGTCTGGTTTATGCTGGCAATGCATTTTGTGGCTGCCGCCCTGTTGGTCAGCCTTTGGATGCTGATGGAGCTATGAGATAATTAAGAAAGTAATGGGAAGTCGATAACTAGGCCATGGCAAATGGTCAAACAGCTCTCAAGAAGGACTTTTCCTTTTCTCCCCTTTCTTGTTGCATTTTTCAGTTTCACATCCAGAATCTGAACCATGCTGCTTGACGTTAGGAGGTCAAAAAAGTTTTCCCTTGACAGTTTTTGGCCTTCTGTAACTTACTGCATTAGCTCAGTTTTTGGAGAGCTCTCACATAGCTGCTCCCAAGAAGTACAATTTATTGAATCACAATCTCAGAGGAAATGTGTTTTTATTCCTTTGGCGTAATTCAAAAAAGGGCATTTATTTCATGAGCGTATTGGTATGGCTTTATGGTATTGCTTATAGTCCATGGCAGTGGATTCATTTGCACAATGTTCTCCAAAAGCGATGATGGATCTTTTGATGGGACTTTAACATAATAAAGACATTGAAAAAAGACATCCAGTAAAAGTGCCCAAAGTAGTGCTGATTTTTGATTTTATCCTTATGAATTATAGGAGCATAGACATAATCGACATTATGTTGTGTAGCAGATGACACAAATGGATTTTCCTGCCTTTTACATTGCCTCTGGTGACATTAGCCAATCAGTGCTGTCAGCAGCCAAGGAAATATTCTGTCACATGGCATTTTTGGCTCATTTGATTGGCTCAAAACAACCTAGCTGCACAACTGAGCTCCAATGAGCTGCCATTTTCAGTAAATAACAACATATGGCTGAGCCTTCGAGGCATTGGACTACTTTAATTTACACATTCATAGAGTTTTTTTAAGCTTTCTAAGGCATGGCCACTATTAACTGTTTAAATAAGGCTTTAATAAGTCAGGTTTTATAGAGAGATTCCATGAGGTTTCGTTCACATATTTAAATTAGAAAGTTGTAAATCTCCGGAAATGGCTTGCAGCGTACAGTAAGCCAACGGGTTGTGACCCCAAACACAATTGCTTTGATTGTTTCACAATGTATAATTGAGTCAGCTGTGATTCCTCTATCTGAACATTAGCCATCTTGGCCCCTGATCGTGTTGTTTGGTCCACTAAGCCAAGTTTACAACTGAACCAATTTAGTTGTGCACCCTGGGAGTTGTATTGCCTCCCTGTGTTGGCTGCACTACTCAACTGAGCGTTGACCAATTTCAAGGGTCTTTGTGAGTAGTTTTGAAGCCTTTTAAAAACCACTCAGAAGGAATGGAAACTGCACTGACAGTAAAGTCTGTTCTAGCACAAAACCTTATGGCCATGTCATATCTTCATAATACCTTTTGATACACACTGTATAAATACTTTTACAAACATTATGGATTTTATGTGAGTTATGCAAGCTAGTTATGTGTGTTTTCTAACATGACAGTTATTGCCTGTATTACTGTAATTGTTTCAGCAACAAAGGCAATTTAAAACTTGTATCTTGAATTGTTTGCTCTTAAATGAACTGATTGTTAGTACTACATTGAAAGAAGATCACAATGTTGTGTTTCTGTAACTACATCAAATGTTCTCAATATATATTACAATAATCTTATGTTTTGAAAGAACGATTGAGTGGATGAAAATTTGTGTAATTGCATGACTAGTAGTGTTAAAAGTGTGATCAGATTGGATTTTTGTACTAAGAGTTTTGAAAATATACACCTTAATTGTGAAAATAGCACTAAAGCAAATAAAAAAACTTAAAAAGTCTCTCCTTGATTGCTCTTTTAGCAGTCTTTTGTATGGTAGGTCTGACCAATTTTTTATTCATTTTTAATCAATTTAATCATGTTTTCTAAACCGTGTGATCATAGAGCAATGTTTTAATCATTAAATCTTGAATCTTTTTCAACATGACGTTCTTATGTTTACAACACCGGTTTAAAGGAAATCCATTTAGAAAAGGTTAAAATAGTCAAGAGGTGACAGCATTTTTAATGGTTATCTTCGGTGGTGCTTTGTCAGACAGACACACAGCTGCTTTCATCATCATGACTATGAGATAATGTCACGTGGATGGCATAGGATTTCCTAAGACTCAGTGCCTGCTGTTAGCTCCCAGTGGAGACTCGCTCCTCACTTTCTCATGGAAAGAATGACCATATATGAGTGGGGTTTTTTACCAGTAAGACTGATTCATCCGATAGCAATGACAAATCAAACTTGTTTCCTGCCAAAAATACATGTTTTATTACAAAACTGGAAAAAAAAAAAAAAAGGTAAAACACAAACTTTGATGTTGGCTTGACAAATCCTTAAAAAGCCATTTAAGACAGACTGATTAGATAGAACGATAAAACACTAGATAGACAGATAGATCGACAGACAGACAGACAGACAGACAGACAGACAGACAGACAGACAGACAGACAGACAGACAGACAGACAGACAGACAGACAGACAGACAGACAGACAGATAGATAGATAGATAGATAGATAGATAGATAGATAGATAGATAGATAGATAGATAGATTTATAGAAAGAACAATAGAAACAGTAAGATAAAACGATGAATGATAGAACGATAAAACACTAGACAGACAGATTGATTGATTGATCGATAGACAGATAGATCGATAGACAGACAGACAGATGATAGATAGATAGATAGATAGATAGATAGATAGATAGATAGATAGATAGATAGATAGATAGATAGATAGATAGATAGATAGATGATAGACAGATTTATAGAAAGAACAATAGAACCACAGAAAGATAAAACGATGAATGAGAACGATAAAACAATAGACAGACAGACAGACAGACAGACAGATAAAACAATGAACGACAGAACGATAAAACAATAGACAGACAGATACATAGAACCACAGAACAATAAAACAAAATAATGATAGATAGATAAAAAGATAAAACAATGATTTATAGAACGATAAAATGGTAGACAGACAGACAGACAGACAGACAGACAGACAGACAGACAGACAGACAGACAGACAGACAGACAGACAGACAGACAGACAGACAGACAGACAGACAGACAGATAGATAGATAGATAGATAGATAGATAGATAGATAGATAGATAGATAGATAGATAGATAGATAGATAGATAGATAGAGGCACAGAAAACAGCTAGAGGTCTGTGCTCATTTTGTGTCTTGAAAGCTGTAGGAGGCTGTTTTCCTTCATCCTGTGGTCATCGCTCGCCTCCTGTGGGCACATACCACAATCAACTGGACACTCTTTGCTGTTTCTTCCCAAAAGACAGCGACTCTTCCTTCTTGGAAAATTCAGCAGACCTGAGACTTGAGCATGTTTAGGCTACTTCAGCATCTCCTGTCTCGCGATCCCTAGTTACTCACTGGTGTGAAATGAACTCGGCTTCATGTTTACAGGAAACTGCCTCTGACCCCCTTCCATAAGAATCTCTGTTAAACCTCTCCACATTTCCATTCACTTTTTCCCCCATTCCTGTTCCTCCCACCCATCCACAGTTACAGTCAGAAGAGATTTCCATCTCCTCTTACCTCACTTTTTTTTTCCAGTTTTTTTTTCCCCCTATATAATATACCGTATCTTAGTCTTAAAGCCAATTCGCAAAAACCAGCTAATCATTTTCTGGAAGTACATCTTTTTGCCACCTGTTATGCAACAGGCTGCCTCTCAATAACTTCCCCATCTCCAACCCTCTTCTCCACCTCTGCACTGTCAACAATATATCCAGTAAACCAACTGTAGCATTTTTATTGATCTTTGTTCCATGTTTTCATTTTGTTCCTGTTTGTCTCTTATTATGTAATTCTGTTCATGATTTTTTTTACTTTGAAGCTCTTGTTTCATGTTTGCTAATCCTGTCATTGGTGATTGTTTCCAAGTGTTTTTTCTAATCAGTCTTGTTTCCCTGTTTGTTCTTGTGTGTATTTTGTATATTTGTTTGCCTTAATCTTAGTCAGGTCTTGTGTGTTTAAAGTTGTAATTGCAGTTAGTCATAGGTCTTGGTTTAATTTTAGTTCATGGTCTTTTGTCTTGGATTCTTGGATTTTGTTTGGTTAAATGAAATCTGATACTTTTTTCAGCATTCTTTGATGAATAAAAATCAATATATATATATAGGAGCAATATCACATGAGACATGGCTGTATATCGGCACGGCTGTAATACGATTATATATCAAATGTTCTCAAGACCACTGGAGTTCAATGGAAAAAGAGGAACATTTCACGATTACTATGAAAAGCTGTTGCACAATGCTTGTTTATAATGTTACAGCACATTCTTAGACTTTCTACTGACTCAGTATTACTCAATGCTGTAAACAGTCTGGTTTATGTCTTGCTGATTTTATTTGGGAATCAGTGAATGTCCCACAGCTAAAACTGAAAGCAAAAATGTTCTAGTTTACTAAAAATGACTCATAAAATGAACTCATTAACCAACTGAACTTTCTAATCAAATGTGACCCTGCTGGCAAAACGAGTCAGAATGTGCATGGTCTAATTTTGAGCTACAGGCAAAAGTTACCAGTTTTGGTCAAATTTTAGGTTTTCACAAACATTTCACCAAGACATTATATTATTAAACATCTAAAATGAAATTTATTTGTATGTTTTCTAAGAAAAGTATATTTTTCTCTGCTCACTACTGGACGACTGCTGCTTCGCACCACAAGTTGTAGGTCTAATGCTGCAAAGTGCTGCATTCCGGCTTGGTGAAAATTCATATCGAATTCTCAATGACATCCAAACCAGTGAAATATGATTTCAAACCTATGCTGATGAAAACAAACAAATCGTGCTGACTAACATTTGCAAAGCGTGTGCATAAGACGGACCTCTCTGAGAGCGTGCAATCTCCTGAGAAAGTACATTATTGCGAAATATGTCTTTGTGATTCACACACAAAAATATGTCTTACATGAACATTTAGTAAATGGTTGGCGAAAAATCTGATGTGCAACATTATATTAGATCCGTGCATTACAGTAGGTCTTATAATAGAGCTGTCTCAATGTTAATCAAACATTAAAAAAAGAAAAGACAATCACTCGGTGCTCTTGATTAAACTACTGTTTATTTGAATCTTTGTTCTTATTTTTAATAGCAAAAATAAAATAGCTATGTTGTGATTAATAATATAGTAATTATTATAATGAAAAGAACTGGAGGAAAATATGCAACGTCGCTTAGTGATTTTGATTTGGAATTTTCAGAAAACTTTAATTCTTTAACTCTGCTAATACTGGCTCCAACAACGGCTGTCGTTTTTTTTGTCTGATTCCAACAAGTCATATATCATTTTGAAAATAAAAATAACTCTTTTTTTTTTTTTTTTAAATCATCACAAATTACTATGTACTGACATAAAAAATGTATGAAAATCTCTGACCACGCAGAGATTTTCCCCTTAAGACCAACTTTGAAGAAGATTAACATTCATACAGCTTAATAGACAAGAGTGGGAAATGCTTTGACAGATGAGGCATGAATCCCGTAAATATACAGGCAATATATAGGCTTTATTCTTTATAGAACATGTTCTTTAAAGGAGAAGTTCACTTCCAGAACAAAAATTTACAGATAATTTACTCACCCCCTTGTCATCCAAGATTTTCATGTCTTTCTTTCTTCAGAAATTATGTTTTTTGACGAAAACATTTTAGGATTTCCCTCTATATAGTGGACTTCAGTGGTGCCTGTGGGTTTTAACGCAGTTTAAATGCAGCTTTAAACGATCCCAGCCGAGGAAGAAGGGTCTTATCTAGCGAAACAACTGGTTATTTTCTAAAAAAAATTCTATACGATTTTGAAGTTGGAGAAGAAATTGAGATGAGAGTTTTTCAACCTACCCTTACGGTCTTAAACCAGTTCACGCAGAGCTAGACAAGACAAGCATTTAAGGTTAAAAAGTATATAAATTGTACATTTTTAATTTAAGAAAATAACAGATCTTTTTGCTAGTTAAGACCCTTCTTTCTCGGCTGGTAGCTATTTAAACTGAATTTTGGAAGTTCAAACTCGGGGGCACCATTAGAAAGAGAAATCCTGCAATGTTTTCCTCAAAAAACAATTTCTTTACGACTGAAAAAAGAAGGACATGAACATCTTGGATAACAAGGGGATGAGTAAATTATCTGTACATTTGTGTTCTGGAAGTGAACTAATTCTTTATGTGGCCTTGGCTTTTTTTTTTAAATGATAATGTTTACATGAAAAAAAAATGGTCAGCAGGTTTAATCATTTATGTTCTGCCTCATTCTATTCATTCTAGGAACCAAGACTATATTCACTGATCAGCCACAACATTAAACTGCTAAAAGGTGAAGTTAACAACATTGATTATATTACTGGCACCTGTCAAGAGGGTGGGACGTATTAGACAGCAAGCAAACGGTCAGTTTCTAAATGGGCAAATTAATATATCTGAGTGACTTTGGCAAGGACCAAATAGTGATGGCTGGGTCAGTGCATCGCCAAAACAAGAAGTATTGAGGCGTGTTCCCAGTATGCATTGGGGGTATGCACACAGTGCTTTTGTATAGGGCAGCATTGCAGAAATTGTTCAGAAATAGTTTGAAGAACATGACAAATGCTGAGATCAAGGTGTTGCCCTGCCCTATAATTTCCCCAGATCTCAATACGATTGAGTATATATGGGATGTGCTTGAGCAACAAATTCTGTCCATGCAGGCCTCGGTGTTCAGAAGTCTTGTGAAGTCAACGCCTTGATGCATCAGAGCTGTTTTGGCAGCACTAACACGATATTAGGCAGGCAGTTTTATTGTTGTGACTGATTATTATTATTTATAATTTTTTTACAACTTAAAATGGTTTTCAGGAAGCATTAGTTTAACTTGTGCAAACCTGTTTCAGTCGAACACATAATTTTATTCTGAACTAAATGCTTATTTCTTACTGTGAAAAAACTGAAAATATTACAAATCAAATATATAATATGTATTCTGTAATCTGTAGTGAAAAGCATTTTATATGTAACTCTCTCAACCTAATGTGTTTAATACTAGAGGCGCTGTCAAAACAATTGAAACAGAAATGTGTAAAGCAACAAGAAATATTGTAGACATTAGTACAGTGTTTCCCTCAGGGAGAAAAGTTTGCATGCCAAGGCAACATCATTCAAACTTCTGATAGCACAGCTGAATGAGGTACTCCAATGCCATGAGAGAAAAAGTTAAGAAACCAAGTGTAAGATGTGAAATAACATGAAAACCATGAACCAATACCAAAAACAGGACTTAACATGACTTCACATACTTGAACATCACTGTAAAACTGAACTTGGTGTGAGTCTCATTCATTAAGCGTGTGTATTGTGTGTAACGATTCCATGAACAAATCATGATTCACCTATAACTTTCAAGAAAACGTAAGAACAACTGAAACAATCATCAACATACTGTATACCCGGGGTGGTTTTAGTTAGTTTACTGTTTTAGGCTGTAAGGACCTTTGAAATAACTGAAATCATTTGGTGAAGTAATATGGACATGTAATGCAGTCAAGATTTGCCTGAAGCTACTTTAGTCATGCATTTCCCTGAAAATTATTGCACACTTTACGATCAGATTCAAGCTTTCAACAGTAATAAATAGTTTCTAATGGTTCTTTAAAATTAACAGTATCCTATACTTTTACCAAAAAAATCTTCAGCCCCGGTCAGAAAGTCTGACACACTGATGATTAATAATGCATTTATAGAGGTTGTGGAACACAGATACAATAAGAACCCTATGAACTTCTAAACCAGTAATTATGTTGCAACTAGTTCCTGTTTCATGCATCAGCCTTGTGTCAGAGGGAGGTTTTCATTTTGTGGAAAAATAAAGTGCTCAATCTCAAAGAAGCAAAAGCTGTGGGGATGAGAGACTGACTGTGCGAGACATTCAGGCTATTTGTTTACGAACCACAGGGTTGCACACTTTTCCTCGGGTCACGCTGTGTGACTCCAGACACTCTTGACATTCTCCCATCCAGCTCAGACTTCCAGACTTAGAAGCTCTTTCTTTGAACTTTTGAGTTAAAGGAGCTTCCTCTACATCTCTGATACTGCAATATTGCTCATAATATTGCTCATGGAAGGATGTGTGCAAGCTAACAATAGCATACAGCAGTGAGGACATCTCATAGACTTCTGCTTTTTTTATATCAGTCTAATGATACAGTGGCCATGCACACAATGCAGCTAAATTCAGCCAATTCACCTTTTAGTGCTTAATCCTGTTCTGTACAGACACAGTTCAGTAGTTTACAGTACAGGAGTGACAACCACATTCTAAACTAAAATGACTCCCAAAAATGTAGGTATTGTTTACAGAAGCAAACTGAACTGAGTTGTTAATGCCATATTTAAATGTATCACAGCTGTGGTGCAAGAAATTATAAGGAAGGACTCAGGTTTGAGTAAAATAAAATAAAGGTGGTTTAAAAGGTTTGGTTCCGCAAAGATTCATTTAGTCAAAGGTTCTTTAAAGCATGACTCCCAAACTAAAATGACTCCCAACTAAAATTACTCAAAGAATGTAGGTATTGTGTACAGAAGGAAACTGAACTGAGTTGTTAATGCTGCATTTAAATGTATTAGAGCTGTGGTGCAAGAAATTACAAGGAAGGACTCAGGGTTGCCAGATCATGCTTAAAAAAAAAAGACTAATGAGAACAAGCCTAGAACTTATGCATCCCTGTCTGTTTTCAGTGCTGGTCTCATTGTCTTTCGCTTTGTATTTCCAGAGTGAAGGTACACTCTTAAAAATAAAGGTGCTTTAAAAGGTTCTTCACAGCAATGCCATTGAAGAATCATTTTTGGTTCAACAAAGAACCATTTAGCCAAAGGTTCTTTAAAGAATGACTCCCAAACTATAATTATTAAAAAAAATGTAGGTATTGTTTACAGAAGCAAACTGAACTGAGTTGTTAATGCCATATTTAAATGTATCAGAGCTGTGGTGCAAGAAATTATAAGGAAGGACTAAGGGTTGCCAGATCTTGCTTAAAAAAAGACAAATGAGAACAAGCCTATATAACTTATGTATCCCCGCCTGTTTCAGTGCTTTTCTCATTGTCTTCCACTTTGTATTTCCACAGTGAAGGTACACTCTTAAAAATAAAGGTGCTTTAAAAGGTTCTTCACAGCAATGCCATTGAAGAACCATTTTTGGTTCCACAAAGAACCATTTAGTCAAAGGTTCTTTAAAGAATGATTCCCACACTAAAATGACTCCGAACTGAAATTACTCAAAAAAAAAAAAAATGTAGGTATTGTGTACAGAAGCAAACTGAACTTACTTGTTAATACTGTATTTAAATGTATTACAGCTGTGGTGCAAGAAATTAAAAGGAATGACTCAGGGTTGCCAGATCTTGCTTAAAAAAAAGAAGACAAATGAGAACAAGCCTACAGAACTTATGTATCCCCGCCCTTTTTTCAGTGCTTTTCTCATTGTCTTCCGCTTTGTATTTCCACAGTGAAGGTACACTCTTAAAAATAAAGGTGCTTTAAAAGGTTCTTCACAGCAATGCCATAGAAGAGCCATATTTGGTTCCACATAAAACCATTTAGTCAAAGGTTCTTTAAAGAATGACTCCAAAACTAAAATGACTCCCAACTAAAATGACTCCCAAAAATGTAGGTACAGAATGTAGGTTCAGAAGGAAACTGAACTGAGTTGTTAATGCCGTATTTAATGTATTAGAGCTGTGGTACAAGAAATTACAAGGAAGGACTCAGGGTTGCCAGATCAAAAAAAGAAGACAAACGAGAACAAGCCCATAGAACTTATGTTATGCTATAATGAGACAAATGAGAACAAGCCTATAGAACTTATGCTATAGAACCACCTGTTTTCAGTGCTTTTCTCATTGTCTTCCGCTTGGTATTTCCACAGTGAAGGTACGCTCCTAAAAATAAAGGTGCTTTAAAAGGTTCTTCACAGCGATGCCATATATTCTATAGAAGAGCCATTTTTGGTTCCACAAAGAACCATTCAGTCAAAGGTTCTTTAAAGAACCATCTCTTACTTACCTTTTTATAATCTGAAGAATCTTCTTTCACCACAAAGAACCTATTGTGAAACAGAAAAAGGTTCTTCAGATGTCTTCAAGGTTCTTTATGGAATGATATAGACAAAAAAGGTTCTTCTATGGCATCGAGAAAGACCTTTATTTTTAAGAGTGTAAAGCAATAAAAACTTATAAATGAACTGATTATTTTAAAATGTTCTTGGTCTACTGACATTTGTTATGACACCCGCTTTGAACATTACAATGCACAAGATAACTTGCGTTAACTCCACAATAAGTAAATCAATTTCACCAGCAAATTGCTACTCAACAGTGATTCTACAGAGCTACTGCAACTGCGTACTTGACACATGAGGTTATAGTAAACTTAAAGCCAAAATGGTTTTAACATGTCCCACTTATCATGGAAATAAGTTATGTACCAAATTATTGTCACTTGCACCTGCCTTGATTATTTACAGTAGGCTTTGTGAGCAGAGTTCAAACAACAAGTCCAAAGAAGCTTAATAAGTGTTGGCAACATGGCAACATTTCAAGAGTGTGTTCTGCAAAGCAACCTTTCAGACATGAATAAAACATGACGGATCTGTTAGAGGTGGTTTAATTTAAATAGCCAAACATAATGAGTATTTGGTCACTGTAACATTGGTCAAAAATATGTCATACCAAAGGAGTAATTATTGGAAAAAAAGTTAAATTTTCGACTCACATTCATGACAGGATGCCAAAACCTTTGAAGGGTCACTTTTACTAAAATGGTTATGACTCTTGAAAGGAATTAGATATTTTCACCAAACTTGATATACGTATGTTTGAGTGCAGTGGCTGGCCACTTGGCAAAAATGGCTATAACTACGCAATTGTTAGTTATATTGTCTTGAAAATTGGCATGCAGTGTGTCTTTATCCAAAGGGTCATGATTACCTATATGAATGTTGGGAGATCTTGAAAAACATGGTCGCCTTCCTCAGATATCTCCTAAACCAAGCCATCACACAAACCATAACTAGATTTGAAGATAAACATCATCTGACCCACTTTTGAGTCCTTTTTACAAGTGTGGTCTGGCTCACAAATCTGTGCCTGACAGGTTTGACTATATTAGTGAGAACATTTTTGAAGAGTGACAACATTTTGACCTCCACAAGAACTTACACACACAGAGAAAGAGAGAAAGTTTTTGCTTCTTCTACCACCAAGTGGTTTGAAATACAAACAGTCTTACAACTATTTTTTGTATCTTCTACACATCAGTAGACCTCCTGGTGCTTAAGAAGCCATTTCGTGTCAATTTTGACTGCCAACTTTGCTGGGAACAATTTGGTAATGGTTGCGAAAATCCAACTTTTGTTTGGCTTGCTCGAGATATCATCAATTTTGGTGAAAACTGTTCACATTTTATTTTATGCTATTTTACAAGTGACTCATGTACATGTGGCTCAATTAACTCAAGAAGAGAAGAATTTTCCAGTGGGTTCAAACAGGGTGTCCAATCTCAAACTTGGACCATTAGTGGAGTCAGAAGTTGACATGTCAGAACTCTGAAAGAACACAAAAAAGCAATGTTTCTAAACATGCCACAGAGCCACAGAGTTTACTTTTTTAGGAGTCTAACTACAAATAGCTTTATAGTGGATTTAAATTGGAGAAAGTATTTTAAAATTGAAAAAATTACATACTGTATTTTAAAATATCTTCAAATAAATTTAGTCTGAATGCTCTCTGTGGTCATTATTTATAAATAGAATTCTAAATCAAGTAAATCTGCATGTAAGTACGCAATTATCACTCCCAAACTCCAAATGTTCCAACTTCCAAATGTTAAACACCATTTTGAAGTGTGTGCTAGTCTTTTATCAACTACTGACAGTTTGGCTCTTGCAGCCAGCAGCCATTTTAGATGTGGTCTGCGACATGTGAGCTTGCAAAGATATAAAGCCTAAGCTGGAATAAGGAAAATGTTTGACAGAAGTGAATACAGATGGAAAAAGAGAGTTACAAAATCATGTAAGTGCTGCCATATGTTGGTGTAAAAGGGGTTTGGGTTATCTGATCACAGTACCTTGTCTTGTATGTGATTGCATGAATATTTTAATATGGTCATGGGAAAACCTGACGTATTACGTCCGTGGCTGTTTTGCATTCTTTCATGTTAGCATTACCTGAAAGGTCATGGGATAGCAGATAAATAGTTCCTCTGGCCCCTGGAGTTTTGATTCAGTGTGTTGCCATATGGAGATACTCAGATACTTCTGATTTTTCAAACAGATTTTGCTTAATCATTTAGCACACACAGTGACAACATTATTTTATGAATCTATTAAGTGCCTAGATCATCCAAAGACGTCAATTCGATCATTTACTTAACTTTCCTCAAAAAATTGTATATGGTATGCAACATAGCTTGACAGTTTCTGTCCTACTTTACTTAAATTGAATGAAAAAGAGCTCTGTGAGTCTCCTTTTTTGTTTGATGGAAGAAAGTAAGTCATGGCAGAATACATGATGAAAAGGATTCAATGTGCTTGAACTATTCAAGAAGAAAGGTAACTGTGTTCTGTAACTTCTACATAGATTACAAGGCTGAGCCTGTCAGCTGGGTGTCTTGAATCACTAAATACATTCTGTTCACTGACCACATTTGGTTTTTCCACACATGCACTCTATAAGCTACAGTCAGATACTGGAATGAAAAATTGAAGCACACAAGCCATCTGCATGCCATGTCTGCTTTGTTTAAGAACACTACTTCCTTTGCTTCTATTTCTTAAGCATTTCATAGCAGATGTTGTGGTATAGATTTCTTTCCTTGCAGTAGATAATCAAGCCATATAATTTATCATTTCCCTTGAGTTAGTGACTCAAAGCAACAAGAATGAAAAATTTCATGCAACTCAATCCTTTGTGTGTGTGGCCTTATGCCACAGAAGAACCAATTTTGGTTCTCCAAAGAAACTTTCAGTGAAAAGTTCTCTAAAGAACCAATGTTGTCTCACACTCTTAAAAATAAAGGTGCTTATAAAGGTTCTTCACAGCGATGCCATAGAACAACCATTTCTGGTTCCACAAAAAAACAAAAACCATCTGAAGAACCAGAAAGTGAAACAGAAAGGTTCTTCAGATGTCAAAGGTTCTTCATGGAACCATTTAGACATAAAGGTTCTACTATGGGATCGTGAAGCACCTTTATTTTTAAGAGTATAGTTTAAAGAACATTTTTAAAATGTAAAGAACTTTTTTTCCACTATAGAGGACATTTGTGCTATGAAAAGTTTCTGTGTAGTTAAAAGGTTCTTCATGGAATTACTGATGCCACTAAAGTATTCCAAGTCTTCTGGTGTGGAAAAACTAGACTACAATTAAACACAATCCAGAGTTTCAAATTAAATGATTGTGTATTAACAATCTCTAAGCTGTTCTGAATGCTCAACTCACGGGTGACGTGTACTGGCAGCGAATAATGACTTAATTTTTCAAAAGGCTTGGAAAATAGCAGATCATAGTTTTATGGACAATGTTTATAATATTTTCTTGATGCATCATTGAAGCTTGAACATTGCAGTTCCCATGGGGATTAATTGAATGGAAAACAAAGTGATGTTTATGTTCCAGAGATGAACAAAAGTGTACACAAGTAAAAGTTCTTTATTGGCATTGATGGTTCCATGAAAAACCTTGAACATCCATGGAACCTTTCAAATTCAGAAAAGGTTCTTTATAGTCAAAAAAGGTTCTTTAGAATTTTCAAATGTTCTTTAAAATGGTTCTTTTAAAAACTGTTCACTGAAAGGTTCTTTGGACATTACTGCAAATTTTAAGAGTGTATCTGACATATTTAAAAATTATAATTTAAAATGATGCAGTTTTGCATGAAATGTTTATAAAGGTTGCATAATAATGCCGGTCTTATTTTCACTTGACATTGAGGTGAAAGAGGGTAAATTATGACAACATAAACAGGTAGCTACAGGAATATAAAACGAGTGGATGAACTTAAGAAAACAGAAGGACACTTCCAAGCAACATATTCACTTTACAAAAATGTTAAAGCATATCTGAGATGACTTCCCAGAATTGTAAAAATATCCAAATGTTTCAATGGTTGTAGCATCAGTAGTATTACAATGCTGTTTGTTCATATGTGGTTTTGAGCAGACTGAGTGTGAGTATTTTCACAGTATAAATGGCCGGAGTTTTCCACTAAGATCTGTCAGCGGGGAATGACTGAAAGTCTGCCTGGATCACGTCCACCAAAGGAAGATTCCAGATTAACGTTCTTGCCAATAATTTAATTCAGACCACATGTGCTGGACAGCAGAGAAAGGAAGCTTATGAGCGAGAGGGACAACGTAAGAAAGACAGCTACTGCATTTCTTGCAAGTATGAAAAAAGACATAAGTCTGAAACACTCATTGCCTTCTTACGCATTTAATTGCTTTATCGTGACATTTGCCCTGTGGAAGCCATCTTTATTCACCCAAACAAGGGCTGAATGCTTGACAATGGACACCTCGCTTTATAGAGAGTTCCCTGTGCGTTCGGAAAATGAATCAGTGATGACATCAATTGAGGAATAATCATGGAATGTTCTTGTGGCTCTAGACAGATGAGTCATTGATAATCCCACACCATTAACAAACATGCTTAGGTCGTCGTTGGTGTGGATTGAAGCACATTTGGGTTTTAGCATCAGTAGATCTCGTGGTAATTGTGGGAATCTCTTCTTCGGGGTGGCCATGTCTCACATAGTTCATTATTTACTTTCTGAAGTGGTGGCATTAACCAATATTATTCATCATTTAAACTGGATGGTGGTGCTTTCAGTTGCAAGTCTGAGGCGGTTTGTGGGTAAACTAAAAATGGCCTTTTGTGCTTGTTGGTCTATTTAGAGGACAAAACTGCAGTCATTTAGCATGCTTACTTTCAGTGCAATAAAAATGGTTCTTTTAAGAACTGTTCCCTAAATGGTTCTTTGGGGAACCAAAATGGCTTTTCTATGGCATTACTGTGAAAACCTCCTTTTAGAACTTTTATCTTTAAGAGAGTGTGAATCATAGTTCTTGACCGCCAATCATCTATCAGTGTTATTGATGTACCTCATTTCCACTCTAATTTAGACCTTCAGCCAGACCAAATTAATACAGCGTGAATACTGATGATTGAGAAATCCCTATCAGTAAATTAATGGTTGACAGAACATTTCAGACACCCTATAATTTAGAAAAATCATTGGACACGTCTCATTATTCATAGACTAGAAGTAACATATGTGAACAGGGAGCCAGAAACTATTATATCTCTTTGCTTTTGACATATTTGCGAGAGGAGTCCATTTGTGCATTGCACTCCAAAGAAAATGTGTGTTGTGCTGTAATAAGTGTGAAAAGAAGACTTAGATGGCCTTCAAAAAACTAAGATGGCCTTCATATCTATGTGCTGCAACCCTCTCAATTCCACAATTTGGTCATGATATTTACAAATGGTCTTTGTCTATTTGAAGTTAAGTAACATTTGTTAAGTCTTTTAAGATATCATGAATAGGTTATATGACAAATTTGCATTGAAATGAACAATAACACAATAAATAATAATATCAAGACAATAAACACAATATCAAGACATGAGATTTATAATATATTACTAGGGGAACTTTAATCCATTATAACGTAAGTGGAAATTAAACCATATGTTATCAATGTGTTATAAATTATCATACACTTAAGGCTATAGCCACAAAAAGAGGTAAGTATTATAATGTATTACAATATTGTTGCGATCCTTCAAGAGAGGGATGTTTTTTGAGGAAAACATGTCAGGAATTATCTCTATATAATGGACTTCTATGGTGCCTGCGAGTTTGAACTTCCAAACTGCAGTTTAAATGCAGCTTCAAAGGGCAATAAACAACCCCAGTTGAGGAATAAGGGTTTTATCTACCAAAACGGTCATTTTCTAAAAAAAAAAAAAAAAAAAAAAAAAAATTATACTTTTTGATCTTAAATGTCCGTTACATTTACATTTAAATATACATTAATATATATATAGAAGAAGAAGTAATTAAACTGCATTTTGGAAGTTCAAATTCACGGGCACCATAGTCCACTATATGGAGAAATGTCCTGAAATGTTTTCCTCAAAAAACATAATTTCTTTACACCTGAATAAAGAAAGACATTGACATTTTTGATGACAAGGGGGTGAGTACATTATCTGTAAATTTTTCTTTGGAAAGAACTACTCCATTAATAGAAAGCAATAACAAAAAATGTTAAGTGCAAACTTGTTAAATGCTAAAATTTTTTACAAAAATATTCACATAAGGGTTGTACAAACAAATACGTGCTTATGCACAATTAGTGTATGAGACCAAAAGTTTGTGTTTGTTTTGTTTGGTCTGCTGTTGTATACAGTATGTTCTGCACCATGGCTTCAGTCCTGGAGCCACAGATTTTGTTTCTTCTATCAGGCAGGAGAAAGATAACAATAAACCATGGCTGACTTCAATTTACAGTTTAGATTGGAAAAGGGAGGGAAATAATTAGTGGTGGGCCGTTATCGGCGTTAACGTGCTGCGTTAACGTGAAACTCTTATCGCGCGATAAAAAAAATATCGCCGTTAATCTATTCTCAAATTTGGGTTGGGAGCTGAGTCTAAACTACGAAAGCTATGATGACTTTCACCTTGATAGTTTAACACGGATGTATACCGAAGACTATAGAATATGTTCGCGTTAGTCTCCTCCGCCAAAACACAGACGGGATCGCGTCGTCCTCCATTCATAAAAACAGAATCTACTATAGCGAAATGCCACGTAAATTCATCGTTTTTTGGATTCATAAATCAAATGTTGGTCAGTCACTTAATTCAAATCGCGATATGGACTAGAGTATGTGAAACCTGAAATGCAAAAAGACCGTTTTAATATGAATCCGATATGTTCCGTTTGCCTAGCTGTATGTATGCATTGCGGAGACGAGCTTTTACTACATGCATACTGAAACACACGTGACGCTCCCGGTAATTTTTGGCATTTTCATCTCACATGAACAGATAAACTCAATCTCCCAAACTGCTGTGAGTGTCACTTATACCGTTTCATTTGAGAAAACTAGCATCATATCATACTGTATGACACAGAAACTTCACGGCAACCTGTCAAAATAAAAGTACGGTGTAACATGGGCTGGGTAGGTGTTGACGTTAAAAAAACACAATCTAATAGGTAGAAAAAATAATTTCACTGTTAGTTAGTTAGTTAACACAAGTACATCTAATTGAACATAATTTATTTTCATAAACAAATTATCATAGAACAGCTTTATGAGCTTTATGATCCATTCTCAAAGACTTTAAGTCATTATTTGGGTAGCACCATAGGTAGCACACATATTCTGAATGCCTTCAGCAGGATTCAAATTAGCCATTTTAATCTAGATTAATCTAGATTAATTCCAAGAATTAATCTAGATTAATCTAGATTAAAAAAATTAATCTATGCCCACCCCTAGAAATAATACTCTGCATTTGATATGTAACATTTACAAAGGCTTTCCCCTAAATATCACAGAGCATGCAAACAAATGTGAGCTAAACAACCATTTTATGGTGCCTATTTCCCATGCTTTTGTCATGCACAAATATGGAAATAACAGTGTGTTTGCCTTCCTTGAGTTCTGAGAATTAAGACTCTGACTTTACTGTATAATGGGTTTCTATTTCTCTCCTCTGTTCTGATGTTTCTCTTCCAGATGTATGGAATGCATGAAAGAATCCCTCCCACAGTTTGAGCCAAAAGATAAAAATCCTAAAAATCCCGCCACTATGGAGTTGTAGATCTGCTTCAACACTGACAGCTTTACTGTTTTGTTTCTCAGTCTTGAAGATTAAAGTAAAAGTGGCAAATGGATGAAATGTGTTACAGTTACAATGCGGATTTATTCATATAGCAGTAAAATAACAATAAAATATGAGACAAGAATGCTTCAACATAAATTAAATTAAATAAACACTAAAATAACAGTTTGCCATGTTATAGCTGTTTGGGTTGGAGATAGTTGTAACAGTTCATTAAAAATGTTACAACTAACTCCTTATGATGATTGCAATGAGTCCAACTATCCAATCACATCCTCTATTGAGGCAAAGTCATGTGAGGTTGTTGTTGCACATCAAGGGATTTATGTCAAATGTGTTTCCATCATAGTTTATGCGCATCTTCTTATTGGATAAAATCACTATCTGCCTCAAATGAGCACATACATTTTTTTGTGCACATGTTTAGAATTTTTGTGCATCTTGACATTTTCATCCAGCATTTTTTTTAGGTTATATTCCAAAATTCTCATAAGATGGCAACACAGCTAGTGCCTGAATACAGTACACACACACACAGCAATTTGTGCTAAATTTAAAGTCCTAAAATTAATACAGTATAATGTTTTTGTCACTTTAAATGGTTCACTTTATTTAAAAAACAAATTATTCTTTGTTTTTCAATCAAGTTTTTGCATAAATTGTAAGTGTGGGTCTTATTTTTTAGCAAATTACTTCACACTGTTACATCTATCTACATCAAACTCACAGGTTGTAACAATGGAACTCTTTGTATTTGATGTTAACTCAAATGATCTGTGATTATGCCGTACACATCCAAGTGAGTTTATTTGTAGTAGACAAATGTGGCTACCATATATCAAAGTTTGAGAGATCTAGCACAAACAAGCACTGAGTTACTGATGCTCAAACAAAAAGTTTTATGTGTGTGTGTGTGTGTGTGTGTGTGTGTGTGTGTGTGTGTGTGTGTGTGTGTGTGTGTGTGTGTGTGTGTGTGTGTGTGTGTGTGTGTGTGTGTGTTTAAACAACACAGAGTAGAAACAGAGAATATACATAAAGTATACAAGCTCCCAAAAAATCCTATAAAGAAACCACAGCTCAGTGTGCTCAGGCTCAGGGAATTGTCTGCAGAGGAAATGCTGTTGAATGCAGGTAATTTCACAAGATTTGGATGTAATTGTTTTTCCATAATTCAGCGCTGTGAAATGGCCTGTGGGCTGAGTCGAAGTGGACACGCTCCAAGAAAAGCTGGAGCTGTTGTCAGACAAAAGATCTGGTTATTAATCACATACTCCACAGTGAAGTCTTTAAATCTACCCTGGCCAACGCAACACCCAATAATGATGCTGTTTGAATGTCACTGAAGTATTATGTCCATAGTCAGCTAAAATACTGCCGAAATAACGATGAGATCGGCAGCATAATCAATTACACCGAGCAACCTCCAGCTCACGAAAAGCTGGAAAGGAATCCCTGCACAACCTCCCACTCTCATGACTTGGTGGTGTTTTCCCATGATGCACTCTGGAAGAGAAATCACCATAACCTTGTTTGTGGCTTTCAAGTCTGGAAATCAGTTTGGAGACTACACCGCACTTCTAAATCAAACGTGCAACGTTTAAAATGGTATTTAGACTATAAACACAGTAAAGTATTTATGAATAATAATGTTATCTGTGAAATGCGTCAGTCAAAAAAAGCTAAGCATTTCATACCCGTGGATATTAGAAATGTGAGATTTACGAGGTAGCTTTAAAGTTCAGAGCTATTCGGTCTAAAACTGTTCTCATTTTTTGTCTGCAGTTCTTCAAAATAGATAAATCATAATGATTTTTGCTATGAATTTTCTTCTGTCCCCTTCTGTCAAAGCTGTTTATGAGAGGAGATGCCAATCTGAATTGCAATTCTGAATGGAAATGAGATGATATTCTATCATAGATTTCCTCTGGTGTTCTATGTCCTCTCTTGTCTGCGTGCCAAAGTGGTAGGAAAGTTCCACAAGTCTCCAAAAGCAACAAGAGCAGACGAGCTTTCCAGGTGATTTTGCGTTTAGCGGAAACAGCGGCGCTCAGGATCGTGGCAACTTGAGCAAACACAGCACTTGAGAGCCAAAGTGTCTGGGGTCGCCCATTACTCACAGAACACTTTTCAAGAGACAACCGAAATATATTTGTGTGAAAACAGAAGAAAGAGAAAGCTCGCCTGGGCTGACGTTGTTTGTGCAAAAGCTGTCATTTAAGATTTATCCATACATGATTACGTCTGCTGTTTCACGACATATATCATCATATGCTGTTATTACTGTTTTTCTGACTGTCAGTCATTTTAATATTAGAAAAATAAACTGCTGTCTAATGACTTACGATCAGCTATAGATGTTTTTTTTGGGCTGAGGTAATATCTTAATCTTCCATTTTTACATGTACATTTGGCATCATTTTTAGGTATTTTTCCATGTTGAAAGTAAATCTCAAATATTACAACTAACAGATTTATTTATGTGCCATTGTTATAGTAACTTAATTTCAATTTTAGCATAACAGTGATACAGGTGCATTTAGAAGATTTGAAAGATTACACTGATTTTAACTGCATGTGATTCATTTAAGTGATTTCATTTGTTTAATATAATTTAATTTATATAATTTAATTTTTAATAGTAAAGTCATTATCAAAATGGTAAGCGTAGTAAAATACTGTAGTTCATCACTATTTTTAACTCAGTTATATGAATAAGAGCATTTTCTAGATTTATTATTTATATTTCATGTGAATTTGTGTTCAAGTTCAATATGTCATCATAACTGAGATCCTGTTTTTGTCTCATTTAAGTATTAAATATTATAAATATCAATCAGCTGATAGTTGCCATCTTTTAATTTTGAATCGATATTTCTTCTTTTCATTTTTGATTTGCAGTTAAGCAAACAGGGGTCACTTAACTACTGTAGATCACGACAGCTTGCATTAAACTAATTTCCTAATTGTCAATTTGTTTTGTTGATGTTAATTGATATTACAGTCAAATGTTTTCTCAGGACAGAATTTCTTTTATCTTTAATCTTTATGAGCTGAACTAAAGTAAAATCATAAATTGCTCTGCATAAAGACCCAAGTACTCTGCTTTGATCAAATGATCATTTGTTTATTTATTCATCCATGATATCTTACACAAAATGATTTGTCTTGTCCCAGTGATGGGACAGATTCTGATATCTGATATCTGATCTGAATGATGTTCAAGACAGTGTGATGTTTAATTTTGAACATCATAACCTTCATTGAACAATTATTTTTGAAGTCAAATTTTGAAATTTTAAATTTTGATTTATTCAGCAAATCACAGAAATAAGGACTGTTTGAGAAATAACAGTAAATCAATTCTGGCAATTTGTTGTAAAATTATCAGTACTGTCTTGATGCTTGTTTGAACAAAGTCAGAATATTATCAGTAAAAGCAAGTATTAGGTCAGGATGTGCTGATTTGGTGCTTCTGTTCAGTATGTAATGGTAATTTCCAATTATTAAAATCAATTATTTTATTTTGGTGCTGATATATGAATGATATCTTAATAGTAAAAGGACAGCAGATGTTGTAAGTTGATCAGAAAAAATCTATTTATTAGGTTTAATTTGTAAAAGCTATTTCTGTCTAGAAGACATTGTAGAATGTTAACCAATAAACACTAACTAATCAAGAATAGAAAACAAGTTGTAATAGATTACATTCTGAGCAAACAGACAGTTGGACTAGGGTAGATGATACAGACACAAGAGTGGAGGCCAAGGAAGCAGACTCAGACACAAGATCAAACTCAAGAATCGTCAAGACACAAAGGAATTGTGGTCAGAGAAACAGATACGGGAACTGGGTCAGGCAAAACAGACAGAAGCACAGCCAGACAAGACAGACATACATCCATCCATGCAGACTTAAACGAAAAAGCTGGAACAGCTGCAGTAGACTCAGGGGGAACTGTGAGTGAGATCAGCGTTAAGTAAAACAGAACTTGGGCGGTTTCTGGAACAGGCCATGGAATGGCCTCTGGTGCGGGAACCTACAAGAAAGGCTTACGCACTGAATCTGGCTTCCCCCTCCATCTTCTACATTTACTTGAAGGGAAAATGGACACATCTGGTACAGTAGGGGTGTTCAATCCTGGTCCTAGAGGGCCACTATCCTGCAGAGTTTAGATCCAGCCCTTATTAGGAAAGATGGACACTTTATAGAGCAGAATAGCGGCCCTCCAGGACCTGATTATGTGAGACAGTGTTAGGGGTTGTTGCTTGAGTTTATAACAGGGGTGTCCAATCCTGGTCCTGGAGGGCCACTATCCTGCAGAGTTTAAATCATGCCCCAATTAAACACAACTGAACCAAGATAATCAAGGCTCTTACTAGAAATTCCAGGCAAGTATGTTGGGACAAGTTAGAGATGCAGGATATTGGCCCTCCAGGACCTGATTATGTGAGACAGTGTTAGGGGTTGTTGCTTCAGTTTACAGCAGGGGTGTCCCATTCTGGTCCTGGAGGGCCACTATCCTGCAGAGTTTAGATCCAGCTCTAATTAAACACAACTGAACCAAATTAATCAAGGATCTTACTAGAATCTCCCAGGCAAGCATGTTGGGACAAGTTAGAAATGCAGGATATTTGCCCTCCAGGACCAGGATCGGATGCTCCTATGGTTGAGGAATACAGAGTTATTAAGATAATGGCCCGGTTTCACAGACGTCTGTGGACTTAGAGGCCAGGATCAGGCCATAGATCAATTAGGACATTTAAGTAACTTTTATAAACATGCTTAGAAAAAAAAACATTACTGGTGTGCATCTTAAAACAAAAAAAGGCACTGATATATTTTTAAGATCAGTCAGTGCAAGTTTATTTCAATCAATCAATCAATCAATCAATAATAATTTTATTCCGGTCCTCACAAACAAATTTTCACAAGATAAATACAAAATAAAAATAAAAATACATAGTTGCCGAAAAAGGTGTAGGCAGAAGCGTTGCTTATTAAGCCTACCCTTTATACATCATTAACTGAATGGGCAAAGTTAATTAACACAAAATAAACAATATGACAAAAAAAAAACATTTCCCAAAATATACAAACATTAATCACAATTTTTTCTTTTCTTTTATTCCTTCGTTTTTCCCCTTTATCTTTCATTTAACAATACAACCACAATTTATTTATACGAAATCATATAACTTTTTATCACCTTATTTTTATACATTTTCTTAAATTGGCAAGGTGAGTTACATACTTTTAATTCCTTATCACATTTATTCCATAGATTTACCCCTATAACAGATAAACACCTACTTTTTGCGTTAGTTCTTGCCCTCACTTTTTTAAACATATACAATCCTCTTAAATTATACTGACTTTCTCTTATTTTGAACAGCCTCTGAATACAATTTGGAAGTAAATTATGATATGCTTTGTACATTAACTGTAAAGTATATAAAGAAACTAAATCTACAAATTTTAATGCATGTAAATTGATAAACAGTTTATTAGTTGGTTCATAATAATCAACCCTTTTAACAATCCTAATAGCTTTCTTTTGTAACATATATAATGAATTCAAATTGGTCTTATATGCGTGACCCCACACCTCCACACAGTAAATAATGTAAGGAACTATGAGTACACAATACAGTATATATAAAGTACTTTCATTCAAAATATGTTTTAATCTGTTTAATATTGCAACTGATTTGGACATCTTTGTTCTTACATGTTTAATATGCGATTTCCAACATAATTTATGATCAATTATAACACCCAAAAACTTATTTTCGTACACTCTTTCTATTTCCTCGTTGTTAATCATTAGTTTCACTTTATTATTACTTTGTCGATTACTGAATATTATAAACTTTGTTTTACTTAAATTCAGTGAAAGTCTATTATTGTCAAACCATTTCAGTTGAAACAGCTCAGACTTACATTTTAGTCTAGGACTAGGCTTAAGCCCTGTCTGTGAAACTGGGGAAAAGAGCTTAACTCTGCAAAAAGGGACCAGTAGGGCTAAGGCAAAGGAGAGCAGGAATATGACATCTTCCAATATTAAGGGCTTTCCTGATTATGTGAGATGGTGTTAGGGGTTGCTGCTTGAGTTGATAGCAGGGGTGTCCAATCCTGGTCCTGGAGGACCAGTGTCTTGCTAAGTTTTGCTCCAAGCAGCTCAAAAACACTTGGCTGGAAGTCTCTAGTGAGTCTAAAGACCTTGATTAGCTGATTCAGGTGTGTTTAACTAGGGTTGAAGCTGAACTCTGCAGGAGAGTGACCCTTGAGGACTGGGCTTGGACACCCCTGGTCTATAGATCTTAACCAAACCAGGGAGGAATGCATTTACTAGGGGTCTCCAACCCTGGTCTTAGAACATCCTGCAGAGTTTAACTCCAACTTATCCCAACATACCTGTCTGAAAGATCCCAGCAATCATGAACACTTTGATTACCTTGGTTCAGGCGTGTTTAGTTAGGTTGGAGCTGAAATAGTGAAATAGCTGAAATATGCATGAAAGTGGCTCCCCAGGTGCAGGATTGGACACCCCTAAAATGGACAATCTCCATCAGACAAAGAATTCACCCTTTAAGTAACAACTCTTATCCAGTACTTCTTGTACTCTGGCTTATGTGACCCATCCATTTCAGGTCTTGGAGCAGGTCTTGAACAAGCTAGTCATACTTTTAGACTGTTGGGGAAACCAGATATTCCCAGGAAAACCCACGCCAACACAAGACTTGAACAAGAGGATCTTCTTAAGTTGAAGAGACAGTGCTACATGCTTGGTCATTTTAGCAGAAATCCCCTCTTAGTCCGCTCCATTCATGAATGATTTGGTCAATCAGCCCACTGGGATTTCTTTTGCTTTTGTCCAGATGGCCTGCTACTTCCACCAGACAATGAAAAAAACCTGCAAATAATTCATGTCAAACAATTAATATTTCATTGAGGTAATGGATTTCCCCTTGAATTAGAATTGCATGTTGGACTTGTGACTTTAAGCAGCGATCGTTCGAACACCTTAACGCACCTGGGGTTCCTTAAGATCGTAATGAAACTTGAATTGACGAATAAGCCCATGATTACTTTCAGCTGTATTTAAAAGACACTCATGTGCCTCTGTTAAACCATTGTGATCAAGCATTTGGTTTTCATTAGGACCATCCTCTGCACAAGGACGAGGAAAAAAATTATGGCAGTCATTATCTGTCATTGCAGATTTTAGACACTGACAGTCATACCATGAATTCAATTAGTATTTCAACTAATTTGATTCAGCTCACATAAATTGTCTTAGAGAATAAGATTATATAATGAAGAAAGAAACACAAGATAAAAAATATGTAGAAAATGTAAGAGAAAACTAAGACAACTGAGGCTTTGAAAACTCACTGTGTGTACAGTATTCAAACTGCACAAGGGGCAAGTTTTTTAGGGGTCAAACATCCAAATAGTCCACTGAAGCAATTAAACCCTCTAGTGGAATGGTCCTTAATTCCAGTCCCTGCATACCACCACTCTGCATACATTGCATGTCTCTCTTATTTAACAGACCTAATTCAGATAACCATCTTGTTGCATGAACTGGGTTATGATTAACAGGGTCCCTACACAGCGATCACTGTTCCCTACTTCCTGAAGACAGGAAATTTGTTGAAGTTTATTTCACTTTGGAAGATTCATTCATGAATCTGCACTACACCACAGCCCGCTGCATCTTCACACACAGACAAAAGTTACAAGAGAAGTGTGAAGTGTGGCATAATATAGCTTTGTAAATAAATTCAATTAAAATTCATGTCTCACACACTTTAATGCCTTTTGAATGGAACATATGTCCACTTCACAGGGCTCTTATGGTTGAATAGAACAAACGTCTAAAGCAGTGGTCTCAAACTCAATTCCTGGAGGGCCACAGCTCTGCACATTTTTGCTCCAACCCTAATCAAACACACCTGATCCAGCTAATCAAGGTCTTCAGGATTACCAAGGTGCGTTCCATTCAACCGTAAGTGGACTGCGAAGTGGACTTCACAGGGTATTCCCGCCATCTTAAGTGAGATTCCAAACCGAAGGGAGCGAACATGTTCAGTTCGAAGGGCACTGCGAACGGCATAGGGAATAAGGGAACATCGGTACTTCACTTCACAGGAAGTGGACGGGGAAAATCACCCAACTGTCATTGCGCACCGCATCACTAGTTAGAAGTAATGATGGAGCAGAGCCGTTGGAGTTTTTTAAAGGCTCTGCAATGGAGCGGTTGCAATAAATGTTATTATTATACAAATTAGAGTGTTTATGAATGGTTATGGCGATTCATGTTACATTTGCATATTGTATTTTATGAATGAAAGTAAAACTGGCGAGGTGAAGCTCTGTCTTGTTTTATTTAATGTTACCACAGGATAATTAATTATAGGCTGTGTGTGGGGGAAAAAAGTGCGTGAGATAAGACCACTACAATCTGTTAATCTGTTAACGGTCTAAACATATACATTTGGAATATATATTTTTTAGATACATACGTTTATATGTATTTCATATGTATTTAAAGGAGAAGTCCGGTGTTATATTGACCTAAAGTGTATTGAATCATGATACCGAGTGTGAACGTACCTTGAATATCTCATCTCGGTTTGTGTCCTGCTGTCCGAAATCTGGGGTCAGTTAGCCAATGCTAACAATAGGTTGTCAATGAGAGTCAATAGGGCATCGAAGTAGCCATGTAAATAAATCACTGTTTTATGCCATTTACGAGGCACAAAGTAGCTCCACACTTCATTGGTAGACTTCCAAGGGCCCTGACATTTAAAACGAGACATTGAGAACTTTGAAAAAGCACCGGTAGTTTATTTACGAGAAGATTCGTAAAAAAAAAATCACACCGGACTTCTCCTTTAAATTTGAAAGTAAAATAAATTACAATATTTCTTTATGTTAAATCATAATCTGCGTGACCTGCCATTGATTTGCTTTGATGACGTTCCAGGGCATTCCAAATGAGAGATTATTGTCAGCGAAGTCCACTTCAACGGATATACCGTGCTAAGGGAGTATAGGGAGCAGTGAACACTGCGTAGGGACCCTGTCGATCGGAACGCACCTCCAGAAACTTCAAGCAGGTGTGAGTTGGAGCTGGTTGGCGCTAAACTCTGCAGAGCTGCGGCCATCCAAGAAATGAGTTTGAGACTTCTGATCTAAGGTCAGAAAACATTGTAATTTTCCCAGAATATACATTTATACATAGAGTCATTTGTCCATAATTTTGAAACGGTTCATTCGAATCTGTTTCGAGCGTAATGTCTGTAAACCCCTCCCTTCCATAAGCCTACTCCACTCTGATTGGTCAGCTGGCCAAGCCTGTTGTGATTGGCAGAGAGGAGTAATTTAGCAAGTTAACGAGCGCTACCATCTGTGTTGAGGTTGTTGCCTAGTCTGCGGTTGTTTTTGATGTTGCAGGTTGAAGCGACCCCAATAATGTCATATTTAGCCCCTGGAATTTACCAGGGGAACCCTGACAAAAAGCATGTATTTTACACCCCGTATCACGATTTTTAACGGGGACCCCCCCTTCGAAACACCTTTGGGCTAGTTTTGAGCAGCAGTTTGGAGGGTTTTGTTGTGACAACCTGGCAACCCAAGCATGAAACACATAAAACAATAATATAATCTGTTCTCAATATAATGAACTAATGTGTTACCAAGTGATGTAGATCAGTAACAGGCAAAAGATTTGAAAATATCTTTTTGATTAACAGCTTTGTTGACATTGAAGGATAGCTACATCACAAACTGCAAAAGATAATTTTTTTGAAAAATTGTTTAGATTGAAGGATAGCTACATTGCAAACTGCAAAAGATATTTTTTTGAAAACCCATATGACCTGCTCTTTAATAACCACTGCAAATTCGACTTTTCTTCTGCTTAGAACATTTGAGCTCTTTGGTCTAGACACAGAATTTGACTTTGTACCTGTTCAGTCAGGTAAAAAAAAAAAAAAAAAATCAAATAATATATTTTAATCATGCTAAATAGAAAATTTAAACATTCAAAAATTGCATTTGTTCATTCAACTTTCAATGTAGTTCCAGTGAACGCATCCTTGTTTAAGCAGCACATTTTCCAATAAGTCTTACATCATCTGATAGGAAGGCATGATGTATTTCGCTGTGGGTTTGCAGTAAAAACCCAAATTGGGTGAGAATGCTTTTTAAAGCATGTGCTTAAATTTATTCCCCGAAAATGCTTCTATGCGTGATTCTGCACACAATGCAATGAACTGCGTGTACACATAGAACAATGAATAAAAAATATTTTAGGCAGAACATAAAAACACTCAAGTTTAACTGAATGGATTGCTGTGGACAGTAGGACAGTGATAGATTTCAAATAAATGGAAAATAAACAATACTTTTAAAGTCACCTTTAAATATTTATTCTATGTTTTTTGTCTTTTCTAATAATGTAATGTCTTTGAATTATCATCATTATATTTATTTATCCATTGTCCTAGAAAATACACACTGTAAAAAATAACATCTGCTCCATTCTTTATTTTAGTCTTCCCTTGACTGAAAGTATTTATGTTTGTCTTTGTACACAGTTGCCCCTAACCTCAAGTTATTTTTCAGGCCTTATAATGAAAATCACATGACACAAGCTTGTTCTTTGATGTTTCTCTGCCTTGTACGAGTAGTGTAACTATCTACAATGATGCATGTAGAAAAATACGATTGAATGAGTGGAAAAAAAGAAGAAGAAGAAAGTAAACGTTTTTGACATTTGCATTTACACTTTTTGTAACAAGTTGAAGCGAGGTGTGCAATTTCTGGCATCACCAAATAAGACTGCAGAAATAATGACTGTTTTCTGAAAGTTTTCCTAAACATTTGTCTGGTCAGTTTGCTTAAACAGAGTGCATTTGGACAATGCTACAAAGCCACAATGTTTACTGGTTTTGGGAAATCAACCCACAAATAGCTTACTTACAGTTTTTTCTTCTTTCTTTCTTTCTTTCTTTCTTTCTTTCTTTCTTTCTTTCTTTCTTTCTTTCTTTCTTTCTTTCTCTTTCTTTCTTTCTTTCTCTCTTTCTTTTCTTTTTTCAAGCGTATTAAACTGAGAAAGAAGAATGCAATTAATGCCATTTTTTTTTAAACACAGTGGAAAAGTAATTTAGAGTTCATTAACTTATTGTTATTCTACAAAGTCTCATCTGGCAAAAAACTACACACTTTCAGTTATTCACTTCCATTTTCTAGGTAAAGTAATAATTTATAATAATAAATGAAATTTAATTTCATTGTGTTTTTATGCTGGATTTTTTTGTGTGGATAACACTATGCTCTACTTTTGTTATGCTAGATTTGATGTTATTACAGTTTGCAAAAGCACAAAAAGGTTTGCAAATGAACATTATACTGTACACTATACATTCACCAGAATCTGTATGTTTTACTTTTAATTTCACAACCAAAACATTTTTTTTCTGTTATCTAACAACAGAAAACCTTTCTGCAATTACATTTACTTCTTACTGCTTATCAACTATTGTAGAAAACAGATTAAGATTTAACTCAGTCAAAATCTCTTAACTGGAAAGAAGTGATTATTTTCTTGTTTTGAAACATTAATAGAAGGGCAGCAATAAATGCACTAATTAAATTGAAAGGGATTTTAAAGTCTGATCTTAATGCCAAACACAGAATAGCAGGGACTTCAGGTGTGTGTGCAGGATTATGTTACATCTTGAACCAATTTTGGAGCACCTTGGGGTTTATTTGCCTTGTTCAGGGGGTATAATAGCAGATGAAGTGCAGGAAATCAGAGCACTGTGGCTCCCTAGGTAATTTTTTTTTGGATGACCGAACTAAAACTTCTGCCAACAACACCACAGCTCTACACCAATGAATTCATTCATATAATTAATAACATTGAGTTTAATGTGAACTTAGCAAACATAATCAAACATCTTCCACAGAGATGACATAAAGACACCCAGCACTGCTTCCTCCATACTGACTGAGTCTTTGATATTACTGTGCGTAAGATGAACTGAAAGCTATGTAAACAGTCTTATCCTTTTGGAGTTAAATTAGCACTTGTGTATTTTTTTAAACCTGACACATGTCTGTTTCTTGCCTTCATTGGGTTATCCTTTATTTGACATTGCACAACTGCTTTGACAGCAATAAAGTTAAATTACTGCACAAACATCATCATAACCGTATTTTTTATTTTGACAACAGACACTTCCATTTTTTAGAATTAAACCTTTGTTCCAAATTAACTGTTAATGATCTTAGTGTTCTCATTTGTACAGCTGAATGCCAAGGATAACCCAAGGGGAGAACACAGTGCTCTAGAAAACAACAGCACTGATCGAGGTAGAGATAAATGTACTACTTAATAAATCGCATAAATTAAACATTAATTAGCAAATGCACAATGAATGCTGAATGGGGTGAAACGAGCTACATTTATTTAAGAATGGAAAACTGTATTTACCTTGGCATTGTTAAATAATAACAGTTCAGTACATGGACATTTCCTCTTTCTTATATAAATATATATATATATATTTTTTTTAGAAAATAACCCATCTAGATGTTTTGCTAAATAAGACCCTTCTTTCCTCAGCTGTGATCCTTTAGAGCCCTTTGAAGCTGCATTTTGGAAGTTCAAACTTGAGGGCACCATAGAAGTCCATTATAAGGAGAGAAATCCTGAAATGTTTTTCTCAAAAAACATAATTTCCTTACGACTGAAGAAAGAAAGACATTAATATCTTGGATGACAAAGGGGTGAGTACATTATCTGTACATTTTTGTTCTGAAAGTGAACTACTCCTTTAAATAAGCTTGAAGTATTACTTCTTTGGTAACAATGTCCTTTTTTTAATCTGATTTTGTGTATTTCAACATGTTTATTTCTATCTGATTTGATTTAGTTATTCATTTTATTTAATGGCAGCTGTTTCAAAATTGCAAACTTAAAACTAAACAACAGCATCACACTTCCCCCTGCTCCACCCTACGCTAAACACTACATCAGCCTCTGGGTGTGAGGATTGTGTCTCGGATTCCCAGTAGGGTGGAAGGCATGTGAACTGGTGTTTGCCCCAGAGTAAGACATTTCAATCAAATGTTTCACAGTGGTTTCCTCTAGCCCTGAGGTCAGCTCAACAGTCATGTGTTATTGTTTACTGCTGAGGGGTCAGGGATTCCCTTCTTAAATCTAAGTTTTGTCATTAATTGCTTTTGACTTAGTGCTACAACTTGCTACCCCATGTCTCCATGTTCATATTACCAAAGGTCTTTCAGTCTGACCAGAGGTCAAATTTCACCAACTAAAATGCTTTCACAAATGCTGGAAAGTTTACTCTGAAATGCATATTAGAGTTATTTTGTAATCTTTTCTTCAAATTGTCAAGCTTTTGTCACTTTCATTGAATGGAAACGAGCAGTCTTGGCATTGTGCTTAACATCTCATTACACAGAGAAGTGAAAACATGCTATTTTCCAACAACATGAGATAAATAAATGACAGAATTGTTATTTTGGGGTGATCTAATCTAGTATAGCCATGTAATTGCTAAATACATTGCCGTAGTGCGAGAGAAACACACAAAAAATAGTGTATGGCCGGTTACGCAAATCCTGGACTCACTTATGCAAATAGTGTGGAAAGTCTGCAGACTGGAAGTCTCTGGCAAACGACTGCTGTCATCCTTCATACTTCAGACCTTGAGGTAAATTCCTGTGGAAATCTTTTTTTTGTGTTTCCTACTGGCTCTACAATACAACTAGATCATTATCACAGAGCTTCAAAACCAACAATATGGATAAGAGTCAAAATCAGTGTTATATCATTACTGTAAGTTACTGCTACATTTATTTTTTTATATTGTACGATATGTTTGTGGCCCTGGAGCACAAAACCAGTTTTAAGTCAAACAGGTATATTTGTATTAAAAAGTTACAAAATTATACATTTTTCTTTAATGCCAAAAATCATTAGGATTTTAAATAATGATCATGTTCCCTTATTTTATATTTTACATATTTTGTAAATTTCCTACCCTAATTATATCTAAACATAATTTTTGTTTAGGAATATGCATTGCTAAGGACTTCATTTGGACAACTCAAAAGATAATTTTCTCAATATTTAGATTTTTTTGCACCCACAAATTCCAGATTTTCAGATAGTTGTATCTAGGACAAATATTTTCCTATTTTAACCATACATCAGTAAAAGCTTATTTATTCAGCTTTCAGATTTAAAAAATTTACTCTTATGACTGGTTTTGTGATCCAGGGTCACATTTATATTTTCCATTTCCATTTAAGTTTTAAGTTTTAAAATGTTGCCCAGGCAACTAGCTGAAATATTTTTTTAATAGTTTATCTTATTTAATTTCAGTTGACTTTTTTATTTCAAAAAACAATTTAGTTTTAGTTAGCTAAAGTTAATCATTTGACAAAATGTTATAAATTATGATTGTGATGTTAACATTAATTGCAGTTTGATTATTTTAGCACAGCAGAGTATTTTCACAATATATATATATATATATATATATTTTTTTTTTCATTGAATATATATATATATATATATATATATATATATATATATATATATATATATATATTATAATATTATTATTGTGTATTTTTTTCCGTTAACTTGATGCATCACAAACAGCCAGAAACAGCCAGTTTTTTGTCATTTTGCAGTATATTAACAGATTACCACAGGCTGCTCAATATGTTTATAATTCAAAACAATCCCATTAAAATATGTTTTTTTTTTTATTTTTTTACTAAAACCTTTACTACTTTTGTTTACTAAAGAGTGACCCAGGGGGAAAGTTGTTGTATGTTAGCGTGTAGAAAAAAAAGTCTGTGCTGTGGTCAGTGGAGGGAGATGAGTCTGTATTATGCCACCAGATGGTTAGGACACATTGTAATGGATGGAACATAAAATAATAATAATAAAAAATAATAATTTCTAGGTAGCATATTAGAGTAAAAGAAATGTCCTGGATGTAAAAATATTCATCATTCTGTACCATGAACTCAGAAAATATGACTACTTCACAAGTGACTGGCTTGTGGTAAAGATATTTGCTGAAATTTGATAGAAAAGCAGTGGAACCACAATTATGCCGTGGCACAAGAAGATGCATGGCTTTCAGAAAATTTCTTAATATGATAAATGAAGTGCCCAAACTCAGCTATATCTGACAGCAATGCCCAAATCAGCATTTCTCAGCTACTCACTCATAATGGGTATAAAACAACAACAAAGCTCTTGGAAAAAAAAAAACAAGTGCATGATTTGTAACACAGTACATTCTGATGTTTTCCACACATAAGCAGCTTCATGGGTATAACTTTCCTGATGTAGTAAGCTTGCTTGATATCTCACCTGGTACAACACTGCACTTGTGATGTGGAGCGCTGAGGTAAGAGTATGCGCTTTACAAACTTGATAGATTTTTAACCTTTTTCTAAACTACCATGATATATACAACAACCATCATAATAGAACGACGCCAGATTCACGTTTAACCGTTTTGGAAAAAAATGAATGCTGTTAGCGCCACCCACTGGACATTTCACTTTGATAATGTTGGAAAACATGCAAGAAGCAGTCTAATATTAATCTTCAGCAATGTCATCACATAAATGTTCTTCCTGGGTTAGAATATCTTCTTTCAGTTGCAATGGGAGAAAAATGCATATTGATGAGTAAATGATTAGTTTAAACTCAAGAAAGCCACAAAGTTTTTCTGAATAAATGTTAAAGCAATAAATCCTGCTGAAACAATGAGCGTGCCATGTTTTTAACACTGTGTGTGTCTTCTCCAGTCCTGGATGTTTGCAATTGATCTCTCAACATACAAACCATGAGTATTTCTCCATGGGTTGTGGAACAGGACCCTGGAGCAGGTCCAACACAAATGCGTCTGAGCCCAGTTCCTCAATACATACAGTTCTGTTCTGAGTTTTTACAAAATAACACACGGCATGTTCAGGTAAGGCGCTTTACGCAGTATTTCTGTCAGTAAAGTTTTGCCAAGGGCAATAAGTCATTCTCCATCTAAAGAGAGGATATGGAGCGTATGAGAACTGGGCAGTTCAAACCTGGCTTCCTTTTGGTCTTCAGAGTCAGTCCATAAGGAAATACAAGAAAATGAAGCCATCAATTGGGCCTCAGAATTATTATGTCAGCTTTCTATAAGACATTATATCAGCCCAAGAGAAAAATTCATAAACTTTTATTTTACACTGATGACAGACACCAAACTGAAGCCATAGAAAACTCACTTATATTATAGCATATTGCAGTTCTAAAAGAAAGAATGAAATTTAGCCAAAGTAATTTTGAAATGTATGCCTGGATATTTAGTTTGATTTTGAACCCTTTGCAACAAAACTGGCTTTGGTACAGTGTCGCAAAATGGAATCCTATGTAACAAACAGACAAATGGAACCATTTAAACATGTTAGAGCTGTTATGCAAAATATCAGCATTGGAACAAAACATGTGCAAACAAATTAAAGGATTACTCCACTTCCAAAATAAAAATTTCCTGATAATGTACACAGCCCCATGCCATCCAAGATGTTAATGTCTGTCTTTCTTTTTTTTTTTTTTTTTTTTTGAGGAATACATTACTGGATTTTTCTCCATATAGTGGACTTCAATAATGCTCAGAAGGTTGAAAAGGTTGAAGGTTAAAAATGCCGTTTCAGTGCAGCTTCAAAGAGCTCTACATGATCCCAGCTGAGAAATAAGGGTCTTATCTAGAAAAATTATTGGTTATTTTCTAAAAAAAAAATTACAAATTTATATACTTTTTAACCTTAAATGCTCACTTTGTCTAGCTCTGTGATGCACATGCGTACTTTGTGTACTCTGGTTCAATACAGTATGTCGAAAAACAGCGATGTAAGACGATTTTGAAGTTGGAGGAGAAAATGAGAGTTTTTTGACATACCCTAACTGTCTTGAACCAGAGGGCACAGGACACATATCCCAGAGCTAGACAAGATTTGTGGTCAAAAAGTACATTAATATAATTTTTTTAAAGAAAATTACTAATCATTTTGCTAGATAAGACCCTTATTCCTCTGCTGGGATTGTTTAGAGTCACTGCATTTTTTTCTGTTGAGTACCATTGGAGTCCACTAAATGGGGAAAAATCCTGGAATGTTTTCCTCAAAAAAAAAAAAAAAAAAACTATTCTCTTTGTGACTGCAGAAAGAAAGACATGAATATCTTGGATGACATGGGGATGAGTAAATTATTAAGCCATTTTTATTCTGGAAGTGGTGTAATTCTTTAAGGCCTAGTGCTAACTGTTGAATTATATAAAGAGGCCTTAAAATAAGACATTTTTTTAATGTATTTTAGCCAAATAAATTGTAAAAGCACCATGTTAATTTCTTCATTCATTTGCTAGGGCTTTTTTCTAACTTACTGCAATTTTCTGCTCATTGAAAAGAGCAAAGACTAATGAGAGAGCCCATAAAACAGACCACAAATTGAAAAGGCAATCAAGAAAAATGACCTAATTTTCATAAAGTCACGTGGACTGTTATGGGCATTTCTCAGCGCTCCCGAACAGATGTGGAAACAAGCATGGGTTACGTATGCTGCACATAATAAAGCCCTTTGCCATTCATATGAACTCTAATATCATCTGTCAGATGGGTGTAGAGCCATGTCAGGCTGCCCCACTTTACCAGTAAATCCCTCAGTCCCATACATGCATATTTGCGTGTGTGGGGGGATGCAGGGAGGCAAAACACTGAAAGAGGGAGGAAAACCATCCAAGAGAAGACACACGCTGCTACTTCGGACCTACACTGACACTTAGTGGTGAAGTCTGTGAGCGTTACATACTCAGTGTTTTCTAAATGACATTTGTGCCTGTTAGAAAAATAAACTAGAGAAATAAAACTAGTAAGGGCAAACTTTGATGTTGGCTGGACAAAGCTTTGTCTGAAAGCTTAAAATATGTTTGAAAGTTTGATTAAATAGATCCATTAAGAAAAAAAAGCTAACCTGCTAGCTGGTAACTGATAACATGATTTAATATGATGCTAGCATGTTTTGACATGTTACTAGTTATGGCTAATATGTTTTACCACATTGCTAATGTTTTAAGATAAGTTAGCATGTTTTAACATAAGTTAGCATGTTGCTAGAATGCTTTAGCATTTTGTTGTTTGCATGCTAGAATATTTTAACATTAAACTGGCATGCTTAAACATGTTTTCAGCATGTTTTGGCACATTTTCTAACAAGCTACATACATGTTTTAGCATATTGCTGGCATGTTTTAACATGTTGTGAGCATGTGACATTGCAAGCATGATTGAACATGTTTTAACACGTTTTAGCCTATTACTAGCATGTTTTAACATGTTATGAACATGATTTTACATGTTTCCAGCATGTTTTACTGCTAACATATTTCTAACATGTTTTGAGACATTGTAAGCATGATTTAACATTTTAGCATTATGTTTCTAACATATTTTAACACACTGCAAGCATGATTTAACATGTTTTAACACGTTTTGGCCTGTTATTAGCATGTTTTAACATGTTACGAACATGATTTTACATGTTTCCAGCATGTTTTGCTGCTAACATATTTCTAACATTTTTTAAGACATTGTAAGCATGATTTAACATGTTAGCATTATTATGTTTCTAACATATTTTAACACACTGCAAGCATGATTTAACATGTTTTAGCCTGTTGCTAGCATGTTTTAACATGTTACCAACATTATTTTACATGTTGCAAGCATGTTTTGCTGCTTACATATTTCTAACATGTTTTAAGAAATTGTAAGCATAATTTAATGTTTCCAACATGTTTTACCTGTTGCTAGCTTGTTTTTAACATTGCAAACATGATCTAACATGTTTCTAACATATTTAAAGCATTGCAAGCATGATTTAACATGTAGTCTCCATTATTAATTTTGTTTCTAACATTTTTTACACATTGCAAGCATGATTTAACATTTTTGACATGTTGCTAGCATGATTTAACATGTTACAAGCACGATTTTACATGTTGACAGCATATTTTGCCGATAACACATTTATAACATGTTTTAAGACACTGTAAGCATAATTTAACGTTTCCAACGTTTTACCTGTTGCTAGCTTGTTTTTAACATGTTGCAAACATGATTTAACATGTTTCAAGGCATTGCAAGCATGATGTAACATGTAGTTAGCATTATTAATTTTGTTTATAACATATTTTAACACATTGCAAGCATAATTTAACATTTTGATTGATTGATTTAACATTTCTAACATGTTTTAGCCTGTTGCTAGCATGTTTTAACATGTCACGAGCATGATTTTACATGTTGACAGCATGTTTTGCTGCTAACATATTGCTAACATGTTTTAAGACATTGTAAGCGTTCACGTTTCCAACATGTTTTATGTTGCTAGCTTGTTTTTAACATGTTGCTAACATGATTTAACATGTTTCTAACAAGTTTTAAGGCATTGCAAACATGATTTAACATTTCTAACATGTTTTAGCCTGTTGCTAGCATGTTTTAACATGTTATGAGGATGATTTTATATGTTGACAGCATGTTTTGCTGCTAACATGTTTTAAGATATTATAAACATGTTTTATTATGTTTCCAACATGTTTTACCTGTCGCAATTCTAACATGTTTTAAGACATCGCAAGCTTAATTTAACATTTTTTAAAACATGTTGCTAGCATGATTTAGCATTTCCAACATGTTTTAGCCTGTTGCTTTCAACATACAAACATGAATTGGCCGCATGTTTCGCTGCTTACATATTTCTAACATGTTTTAAGACATTGTAAGCATGATTTTATGTTTCTAACATGTTTAACATGTTGCAAATTAGGATTTAACATGTTTATAACATGTTTTAAGACATTGTAAGCACAATCTAACATGTTGCTAGCATTATTGATTATGTTTCTGGCATATTTCAAAACATTTCAAGCATTATTTAACATTTTAACTTTTATAACATGTTTTAGCCTTTTGCTAGCATGTTACTAGCATGATTTTACATGTTACCAGCATGTTTTGCTGCTCACATTTCCAACATGTTTTACCTGCTGCTAGCTTGTTTTTAACACGTTGCAAACATGATGTAACATGTTTTAAGACATTGTATGCATGATTTAACATGCTAGTATGTTTTAATATGTTGCTAACATCATTGATTATTTCTAATATGTTTTGACATATTTCAAGCATGATTTAACATTTATAACATGTTTTAGCCTGTTGCTAGCATGTCTTAATGTTACGAGCATGATTTTACATGTTGACAGCATGTTTTGCTGCTAACATGTTTTAAGACATTATAAACATGTTTTACCTGTAGCTAGCTTGTTTTTAACATTGCAAACATACTTACACGTTTCCAACATGTTTAAAGACATTGCAAGCTTAATTGCTAGCATGATTTAACATTTATAACTTGTTTTACCTGTTGCTAGCTTGTTTTAACATGTTGCAATTTAACATGTTTTAAGACCATGTAAGCATGATTTAATGTTTCTAGCACTGATTATGTTTCTAACATATTTCAAAACATTTCACACATTATTTAACATTTTAATGTTTCCAACATGTTTTAGCTTGTTGCTAGCATGTTTTAACATTACTAGCACGATTTACATGTTACCAGCATGTTTTGCTGCTCATGTTTCCAGCCTGTTTTACCTGCTGCTAACATGTTGCAAACATGATTTAACATTAAGATATTGTAAGCATGATTTACCATTTCTAACATGTTTTACCTGTTGCTAGCTTGTTTTAACCTGTTGCACTCAGGATTTAACATCTTTCCAACATGTTTTAAGACATTGTAAGCATGATTTAACACGCTGCTAGCATTATTGATTATGTTTCTAACATATTTCAAAACATTTCAAGGTTTTTTTTCCCAACATTTTAACATTCCCAACATATTTTAGCCTGTTACTAGCATGATTTTGCATGTTACCATCATGTTTTGCTGCTCACAATTCCAACATGTTTTACCTGTTGCTAGCTTGTTTTTAACATGTTGCAAATATGATTTAACATGCTGCTAGTATGTTTTAACATCAGTGATGTTTCGACACAATGCAACATTTTTTTTAACATGTTGCTAGCATAATTTAATATTTCCAACATGTTTTAGCTTATTTTTAGCATGTTTTAACATATGGTTAACGTCTTTATAACATGTTGGCACATTGATAGCATATTTTACCACATTAGTAACATGCTTAAGCACTGTGCTAGCATGTTAAAACATAGCATGTTGTTAGCATGTTTTGAATTTGGTCTCAGGTGAAACAGCAGCAGCAGTTATTGGTTTTGTTGATTTTTTTGTTAAGAAAGAACTCAAACATTTCTCAAAAAATTTTCTTGAGATTTTTTGAGCTGTGCAACTTACAGTATATGCTATATTTATGCTATAATTATAAAAAAATGAATGTATGTCAGCAGGGTAGCCTATATTTTAACCAAAGAATTTTAGGAGAAACATTTCAGACAAAGTTGACGAAAGAACAAACTCTGAGCCATAAAACCTCTCTGGGTGTGCATGTCATGTGAAACAAAACTCCGGAGAGATCTCCTCTTTCCATAAGTGCACTTATTGCAGATACTTTTCTTCACCTTTTAACCTTCTGAATAGATCACTTAAACATTGTTATGATGTCATTCCTCACGTATGTTGTCAGCACTGCCTTTCTGAGGTCCAGGTCAAGAAACCTTTCCACTGTTTCAGAGTGAAGGAGAGTAAAAGTCTTTAAGCCTCCACTGATGAGATAATTCAGTCTGAGAGGCTGGTTTTCAAGAGCAATATGCTTAAATTAGTTTTATAAAGAGCAGAACATTATTTTCAGTGTGTCAGTCGCCTACAAAGCTTTTAAGAAAAAGTGCCGTGATACATAACAGCTTTAATAGCTGTGCGTTTTATTAGCTGTTACTTCCTGAAGTCTGGCTTCTCCTGATACTTGTGTTTTTCAGACTTGTGGAGATGTTTTTTCATATTATTTTTTAGCAGTACATTCATACAGATACTGTCAGAGATTTATTGATGGGTATTTTCTACCAACTTCACAATTTCAGTTGACTGAAATGAAAGAAAGAAATAGTTATGGCAGATTTAATGCAGCTCACTTGACTGTATTTTGACTTCTTCTCTCTCCCCTTCTCTTCAAATTTAGGGTTGTTAATGGATTGCAGGACTTCCTGAATCGTCGTCTCTCATTTTAACACAGGCCAGATGTGGATGAGTATTCCCTGATTTCTACTGAAGTCTTCAGCAAACCGTTTTAGACTGTTCTTTAAATGTTGCACGCTGATGTCTGTGTACCATAGATTTGTTTTATAGTCAATCAGTGAACAGAATTCTGTGGTTTTCAGCTCTTTTAAAGACTTTCAGATGGTGACAATTTGATTTCACAGACTAAAACATAAATAAATAAATAAATAAAATACTTTGCTCTTTGCGTATGAGATTTTCGTGCCTTAGTTCACACAGCAATGATTTTAATTTCTGCAAAAATGCATGAACTTGCATGTCAAGGCAATCTAGTCTTCCTTATAAGAAACAACTGTGAGTTTTCCATTTGTTTTAAAGTGATCTGTGAGCTAAATATGGTTGATTTATTAAATCGAAGTTTGAAATCTTTATTTACATTAGAGTGGGAATTTGTTCAATGCCATAATATTCCTGTTACATTCAGCAAAAGCATCTTTTAATAGCGAGACAAAGTGAGGTCGTTGACAATCTAAAACAGATCTTTCATTGTTTAATTTAATTTAGACGGTTATTTTAGGACACTGTGTACTTTTTATTTATGTCTGTCAAGTAAATGTATGTTTTGTTTTCCACAGTCTCATCTTCTTCTTCTTGGACAAACAAAACATAGAGGACAGAATGTTTGGAACTAGGAAAGCCTTCGGTCATTAGTATGAAATTAATGGAGGATCCGGAATGAAAGAGCTTGTTGAATCATTTATACCATTTGGGCGAGACATCAAATCTATTTGGCTGCATTTATATGAATTGTAGTCACTGGAGACAGAAATTACTCAGGACTAATGAAGGAAGAGACAAATGTATGATGGAAATGTCAAAAGGTGTGTTTTTTGTTTTGTTTTTTGTTTTTTTGAAAAATAAAAACCTGGATGTTAATTAAATTCATGCATCACTTTAATTAGATATTTTGATCTGATCTGTTTGAAATATAACAACACTTGTCAACAAGTCACACTGAGGTATCTGGAGGACAAACGGTATAGGATACTTGGCTATAAAGAATGAGAAAAACTGAATGTAGAAAAGTGTAAACATCAGTTGTTTTTCATTTTAAAATCCTGTCGTGTGTACTTTGCTTAGTTATAAAGCAGCAAATGTCTGTCCTAATAGTTTTCCCAGAAGAATTAAAATATCATGATAGTCATTAAAAAGTTTAAAAAACTGAGTCACAGCTTTGGCTGACGTACAGAACACGTGTGAACAGACTTTAACCTGTTCTGAGAAATTTCCCTCAGCAGCTCATAAAGTGGATGAATCAGAGGAGACATATGCACTGCTGACTCGACACTTCTCGCCATTGTTGTGGCTGAAAGCTGACGACATGTGACTCGCCGGCTAACGAATGGAAAATAAAGGCTGTGGGTTATATCTGGAAAGTGTTTGGGAAGCGCAGGGCCTAAGTGGAAAAGCCCAAGGCTGCCTGTGGTCTTGCAGGTATGTGCTACAGATCTCACGGCAGCACGTTTACTCATGCAGCAGTGTTTAACAGGCATGAAAACAGCTGTTAGCACAAGGGCATTCCTGGACCGTTACGTAACCCAGCACAGAAGCGTGTATTACTGCACTTAAAGTTAATTGGGTGAGTGAGGTGGGCCTATTTGAGACCACTTCATACTGAATAATTGCTTTAAAATGAATTAGACACACTTGTTTTGCAGCTGTAACCAAGTCCAAAATGAACATGTAACAAGCAAGCAAAGCACACACATGCTAAAAAACAATCATCAAATCAACATGTGGAATATCTACCATGTTTCTTGTATTTATCACATTAACTAGCAGCATGTTCCATTATTATTCTATAACTGCAATGTGTCACAATAAATTTTGAAAATCTAGTTTTCCTTCTGCAGTAACATGTTCCAAACAGACATGGAACAATAATGTATGGGATTCACTCTTAAAGGGGGAAAATGGAGAATTAATATGTTGCTGAAATTGACAATAAAACATACTGCAAGTTTTAAAACTCAAAATTAACTCCCAAGTTTAAAGTATTACTTAATCTTTTCTACCCTTCTGAAATGCCCAGATTTTATATCAGGAGGTCACAATTCATGTCCCTTAACATGTATTACAGTCTTCTGAACCACGTCTGTCCATAACTCAGAAGAGCAATACTGCTGTTGCTGATGTTTTGTCATTTGAGATACAGTGAGGAAAAAAGTAAGAAATGATTAGTGTATAATTTTAATGGTAGGTTTATTTGAACAGTGAGAGACAGAACAACAACAAACAAATCCAGAAAAACACATTTCAAAAAAGTTCTAAATTAATTTGCATTTTAATGAGTGAAATAAGTATTTGACCCCTTCGCAAAACCCTTGTTGACATTCACAGAGATCAGACATTTCTTGTAGTTGGCCACCAGGTTTGCACACATCTCAGGAGGGATTTTGTCCCACTCATCTTTGCAGATCCTCTCCAAGTCATTAGGGTTTCCAGGCTGACGTTTGGCAACTCAAACCTTCAGCTCCCTCCACAGATTTTCTATGTGTTGCTTCTTGAGCCAGTGCTTTGTTGCCTTGGCCATGTGTTTTGGGTCATACCCATCCACGACCCATTTTCAATGCCCTGGCTGGCTTCAATGCCCTGGCCCTGATGGTACATGGCGCCGTTCATCGTCCCTTTGATGCGGTGTAGTTGTCCTGTCCCCTTAGCAGAAAAACACCCCCAAAGCATAATGTTTCCACCTCCATGTATGACAGTGGGGATGGTGTTCTTGGGGTCATAGGCAGCATTCCTCCTCCAAACACAAGTTGAGTTGATGCCAAAGAGCTTGATTTTGGTCTCCTCTGACCACAAGGCTTTCATCCAGTTCTCCTCTGAATCATTCAGATGTTCATTGGCAAACTTCAGCACCTTGCGGACGCTGCAGGATTTCAGACCTTCACCAATTGTTTTCTTGGTGACTATGCTCCCAGCTGCCCTGAGATCACTGACAAGATCCTCTCATGTAGCTCTGGGCTGATTTCTTAACGTTCTCATAATTATTGAAACTCCATGAGGTGAGATCTTGCAAGGAGCCCCAGTCCGAGGGAGACTGACAGATATTTAGTGTTTCTTCCATTTGCGAATAATTGCACCAACTGTTGTCACCTTCTCACTGAGCTGCTTGGCGATGGTCTTGTAGCTCATTCCATTCTTGTGTAGGTCTACAATCTTGTCCCTGACATCCTTGGACAGCTCTTTGGTCTTGGCCATTGTGGAGAATTTGGAACCTGATTGATTGATTGCTTCTGTGGACAGGTATCTTTTATGTAACAAACTGAGATTAGGAGCACTCCCTTTAAGAGAGTCCTCCTAATCTCAGCTCCTTACCTGTATAAAAGACACCTGGGAGCCAGAAATCTTGCTGATTGATAGGGGATCAAATAATTATTTCACTGATTAAAATGCACATCAATGTATAACTTTTTTGCAATGCTTTTTTTCTGGATTTTTTGTTGTTATTCTGTCTCTTACTGTTAAAATAAACCTACCATTAAACTTACAAAATTTCTTTGTCTGTGGGATCAACACATTTTTTCTCCTCACTGTATATATAATAACTGCACCTCCAAAACTTTGCATAGACTTCCTAAAGTTCTGAGCATTAGAAATGCATAAATGCAGTTTATTTTTAATTGTGTGTATGTGTGACACCAAAAGTTGCAGCAAATGGCTGCCCATGCTGAAGCAGACTATTTCAGTTGTGGTTGCATTGTTTTTTTCTGCCTCAGACTCAAACATATGCAACACTATCACAGCGTTTGCCATCTTGCATATCAAAATACATGTAAAGGAGGACGTGTGTATGTGCATTTAAGTTCGGCTGACACTGTTTGAGATGTAAAGACCTCTAAAAAACATTTTTTCACAGAGAATAAAAATGAAATGGAAATGGGACTTTGTGCAAAACACTTAATGAACTAACCTCAAGAAACATAAAAAAACTTAATTTCTTGTTTAAATTTTCTTTCTGCTCTTTGTATATGGAAGGTTATTTCAATTAGGTGTGCACAAAACAGATAAATAATGCATCAATAAAATGAATTGCCATCAACAGCTGGTACAAATATGCATTTGAACATGAAATAAACTTTTTGATCACAAATCTGCTTAAATGTTGCCATCTTTTTTAGTGGACCATATAACGAGAGACAAATCATTGTAGCACTTGTCTACAGTTAGGAACAGATGTCCGTTTAGAAAATAACATCCAACACATGGCAATTCGTAACTAATTTTACATTTTGGTGGACAATTCATATAAAACTCATTTTTTAAATTTTCATACAATCTGCTTACATCCCGCTGATGGTCGTTTAGGGTGAGCTTTCATGATTGCTTTTTTCTAAGAAATCATATGATCTCAGATGATTGACATTATACAAATTCATAATAAATCACCACCTTGTAAAATAGTTATGTTTTCCCTTGATATCAAGTTGATAAGTTCTATATAACAGAACTTAATCAAATAACATAATATCAAGTGCCTTTTATTTTAAAGAAATATAGCATAAGCTTTTCAGAGTAAAACAAATCTGTGCCATAATTTATTTAAAATGCATTATTTCATACTAAATATACTTCAAATCCAAACGTATTTATTAACATATCACTTAACACTTACTGATATAAAATTATAATACACTTTATTTGGACTATTTCTTTAATTGCACAATGAACTTTTTTAATATTATGCCTAAAATGTGTTTTAACATTATTAATAAAAATTGTATGATCTCTGTATAATATCAGTGCACTTGATATTATACAGTTATTATACAAAATGTACTTGAAGTTTACTTGAAGTATACTTGCAATAGTTCCACTTTAGCACAAACACTTCAGATGTACAATCAGATAAATTTCAGTTTATCTTTAGTTGCACTACTTTTGCACAATTAAAGCGCAAAATTAGTTGTTCCAATTTAGTAGACTTTAAGCATTGCAGGATGTTTTTCAATACATGGTCCTACTTTATATTAGGTGGCCTTAACTACCATGGAATTACATTTAAATTAATCACTTGATACAGTGCACTTATTGTGTCAGTTGTGAGAAAAGAAAACATTTTACAGATATGTTTGACATTTAACATTTTATTATACATTTTAGATCATCAAGTACTATACGTTAGCACTTTTCCTAGTAAAAAAGTAATATATTTAAAATACATTTATTTCATGCTAAGTATAGTCCAAATCTATTAACATATTTACTGACATATTGTTTGAGAAAAATGTTTTAATGTCACTATTGATGCGGATTGTATGATCTTTGAATAATATCGGTCTTTCAAAGCAAGTGTATCTGAAGTATAATTGCAAAAGTTACATTTAAGCACAATTATACTTCAGTATATCTTTAGTTGGACCTCAGCACTACTTACACACAATTAAAGTGCATTAAGCACAATATATTATAAGTATACAAGTATAGAAGTTTAGTATACCAAAAGTAGCCTATTTTTATTAAGTACATAAATATGTAAATGTATTTGTAGTATACTTCTAATGAAACAAATGCATTTCAAATACATTTTAATATATTTATTTTTATTGTGAAGTACTTTTTAGGGTCATTGTATCAGTGTTACTTTATATGACCCAGAACCTACTATTTTTAGTATAAAAACAAGAAAATGGTTTGTTTTAGAGAGGCTGTTGCTCATTCATGTGAACTAATTACCAAATCAACCATCTTTCCATGACTCAGTCCTCCTCATCTTTGCCATTAGTCCCAGCACATCTGTGAAGGCTTGTGCTGAAGAGATCTGTCTCATGGTTGATAAATCTAGGACTCCTGCGGTTGGCGGGATGTATCATTCATGTTTCATCAGATGATTTAGCAATGGGAAAGAAAACGAGACAAAGTGATGCCTGTTTCAGTCTAATTAGTATCATTGATTTACTATTTTAGTTTTTGCTTTATATGAAATTAGTTTAAATTTGTATATTTTATGTTTTTAGTCGTTTTTTTAGTGCTTTGTCTTTTAAGTATGTCTGTATAGTTATTGTAGTACTGTTGAATTAAAAGAAAAAGAGAAATGATGTCTTGGCAAGTAACAAAAATAAAAAAAAGTAAAGTTTTAAAAATAAAACTTTTGTTATATATATTCTTTTATTTCAGTTTACATTTATTTCAAGTAACAAAATACCATTTTTATTATTTTAGATTTCATATATTTATTTAACAATAATAACCTTGGCCTGCTTGATGCATCTTTTTTTCCTTCTTGACCATGCATAATAGGCAATATGCACACTATACAATGCACTGAAAGTAGACAAATTTGCTGAAAATTGCTCCCTTTTAGGTCACAGAGGAAAACGAACAAGTTCCAAGCACATGCTAAACCCTGTGCACACTTGAGGACTTGCAGTTTCTTGTTTTCTATTGTTTTGATGCACACACCACACAACTAATCACAAACTGAGTGTCTCAATTACAGTCCTCTCCTCCCAGTCTGCAGCTATGATCCTGAAATTCCATTCTTGCACAAACAACCGGAAGGAAGGGCTTTATTTGCACAGATAGCTACCAGTTAGATGTTTTGTTTTTGTTTTGTTACTACCTCACCCTCTTTTCACCATCTTTCATCTCTGTTTCATTGGTTGTTCATTGGCTGCTCTCTTACCTGTCGGAAATAATGTAGACGCCTGACTACGGTGAGTCAACACAGTGAGCTGGCTACAATCTAGGGCGTTCTGTTGTGGACTCAAAACATAAAAGGCCATGGGTTCCTGTTTTGTAGTGTGCGCTATGTTTAAGAATGGCCCTTTTTTATTTGTCATTCACAACCCCAAGTAAGCTTAAGATGTGATTCATTCAGCATAGAGGGTGTTTGTATTTGAAGGGTTACACTCTTGCACTTCTCATGTGTGGATCAGATGTTTAAAGCCAGTCATTAGAAGGAAATTCCATCATATTTTAAGAAAAGTCTTCAGATCCGGCTATGTGGTACTCCTCTAGAGAGATAAAGGAGACAGAAAATAAGACAGAATGTGAGTAAGAGAGCGGGGGAGAGGAAAAGGTCAACAGTGACGATGGGACATGTCTGTCTGGAAACTGTGCCATATGTGTGTCTTTCAGTTCTCTTATCCCTGTTGCATTCATAATATTTCAGGGTTCACTGTTAGTTGAACAGGACTGTCATCAGTGGCTAATAATGGTTTTAAAGTGATATCTCACCCAGAAATAAAACATTTTGAAGAACGTTAGTCACCAAAAAGCATTGATTTCCATTGACATTTCTCAAAATATCCTTTTATGTTCTACAGAAGAAAGCATTATACTTTATTTTCAAAGTCCACTAGACATTCTACTAACAATTAACATGTTGCTTTGTAATTACATGTTAATTACCTCTCAATAGAGACTTAGTAGGCTGGGTTACACTTTATTTTAAAGGGGTCATCGGATGCCCATTTTCCACAAGTTGATATGATTCGTTAGGGTCTTAATGAGAAGTCTATAACATACTTTGGTTAAAAATTTCTCAATGGTAGGGTAAAAAACTCTTTTTACCTTGTCAATATCAGCCTTTTTTAGAGCACGCTATGTACACACACATACACATACATATATATATATATATAAAAATAAATTCTAGATTATAAAATCATGATTACACTCATAAAAATAGTCCTCAGAATTGCTGCACTCTCACAGAAGCACAAATCAAGAGAACATCAATGTAACGAATGGTCCACTGAACAGCAAGTTGTGATGAGAACCCGAGTGCAGCATTTATTAAATCCAAAATGTGGCAAAAACAATAAACAAAGACTTGACTTGACTTGGCATGAACAAAACCACAAACTCCGCATCAGCAGGTTACACAGTTCAAAGCTAGACCAGAAACAATGGCTACATGAAGGCTATAAATACTAAACAATAAGGTTCACATGGCAAACCAACCAATGAGGAACCTGACACATGACTAGAACAACCAATCAAACATGACACATTGAACAAAGGAAGCAATAGCAGGAATACAAGAGAGCAAGGGAATCACATGACTAAACAGACCATGACTAAACTTGAAAAAGACATGAAAACATGGACATGAAACAAACCCCAAAACCAGGTGTGACAATCAACTTTGGTTTGCTTGCAGATTGCATGGTTGGCAGGTTTGGTAGAAAATGTATCTATTTAAGAGATACATTTATTAAACGAAAGTTGGCAAATATCGCATACGATTATGCCTGATAAATTGAAAGAAGTTGTGATTGGGATTAATCACATTTTTTATTTATCGTGCAACTCTATCTGAACCGAACCAACACTCAACTTTTCCATAACTGATTCTGCTACTGATACTGACATCTGTATTGTATACAGCACTACAGAAATAAAGGTAACTCTTTTGGCCACATTAACCTTGTACTGAAAATCTTGTATTGTGACAGCCCTAGTTAAAGCGATAGTTCACCCAAAAATGAAAATTGGATGTTTATCTGCTTACCCCCAGGGCATCCAAGATGTAGGTGACTTTGTTTCTTCAGGAGAACACAAACGAAGATTTTTTACTCAAACTGGTGCAGTCTGTCAGACAAATAATGGCAGTGGATGGGCACAAAACCTTTAAAAGTTAAAAAACATGCACAGACAAATCCAAATTACACCCTGTGGCTCGTGACGTTTCATTGATGTCCTAAGACACGAAACGATCGTTTTTTGTGAGAAACTGAACAGCATTTATATAATTTTTTACATTTGATACACAGCCACGTCCATCTGTCATGAGAACGAGCTCATCATCCGGCTTTACGTGCTTTGGTGTAGTATACGCAAACACCGTAAGGGGAAATCGATGAAAAGTCCCGGATGAGTTTGCGCAAGCAAACGTAATCTTTTAGCATTAAATCGGTTTGAACAATCAGGATAAGCGCAAGTAATGACCATTTTGAATAGCCGCTATACCCACAATCTCTGTGCTCTGTGTAAACAATGAGTGTTGTATACACACAACAGATCGCTTCCGGCATTTGCGTATACTACGCCAGAGCGCGTTCACATTTGACGAGCCGGATGATGAGCTCATGCTCAGGACAGATGGACGTGGCTGTGTATCAAAGGTAAAAAATGATATAAATACTGTTCAGTTTCCCACAAAAAACGATCGTTTCGTGTCTTAGGACATCAACGTATCGTCACAAGCCGCAGGGTGTAATTTAGATTTGTCTGTGCATGTTTTTTTTGTTTGGTGCCCATCCACTGCCATTATTTGTCTGACAGACTGCACCGGTTTAAATTAAAAATCTTCGTTTGTGTTCTGCTGAAGAAACAAAGTCACCTACATCTTGGATGCCCTGGGAGTAAGCAGATAAACATCAAATTTTCATTTTTGGGTGAACTATCCCTTTAAAAGTCTAACTTTCAGTCAAAATGTTTGTAGTCTACCTTATACCATGAAAGAACTACCAAAAAAAAATAAAACTTTGGATAAATAAAATCACTAATTATTGAGTTTGACATGGCCAAAATAAAGTGTAAACACAATGAAATCCACATCAATGCCAGACTTAAGAAAGCAAGTAATGTGAGATTGTACAAGTAATTGTATGAGTAATAGCTGTGCTTACACTGACAGCAGTTACAGTTAGTAAGAGGCGGTCCTGCGGTATCCATTTTTATTCAGCAGCACAACAAAATGAATGATGTCCAGAGAATTATGTTGCTGCCAGTGGGAACTTCCTGCAAGTCATGTCAAATGTCACTGTTCCCTTAGAATAAACCACACGACCAGTTCTTACACCCTCATGTTTGATTAAGAAGCATGACAATATGGCTCTCATCTTCATTTTTGACTGCAACACAATGTTCTAAATAATGATTTCTAAATGTTCCTTGGCAACCGTGTAACACAAGAACAGCTGGAATTATCACCACGTCCCGTTTAGGGTAATTCAAAGTGAAATCGTTGAAATTTCCATTTAAATGATTATCACAGCTCCCGTTTGGAAGACCGCAGCTGTCTCCTCCTCAAACTCCCACACTCTTATTTTATCGAACACAGATGCTGATCTGACCATTTGCTGCATCTCATGTGACTTACGGTTTGAAAATGGCTGCACAGAGACTGTGTGGTAAATGATGGCCTCATCTCTAATTCTCTCTTAAGCATCTGTGAAAGTCTGTTCTAGGACCACATAAAGATTTACTGCGCATGGATCAAAACATGTATTGTGTCTGAGATATGTTCCGGTCTGGTGTTTTAGGAGACTCGAGAGACAAGAGAGACGGACAATTGAGCCGTCATGTCTTGTTGGGATGGTAATTGAGTGCAGATCGGAAGTTGAGGCACTGGACTGTCAGAGATAATTTCTGGAAAAAAACTGTCATCATTTACTCTGTCCTAATGTCATTAATGTCATCAATTTAGTGTTAGCATATATTTAGCATACTACTAATAATAATTACTGCTAGCTGACATAGAGTTGCAGAGCTACTTATCAAAAGCTGTCTAAAGGGTACTATCAAAATAATCAAACTGATAATACAAATGTGTCATATTACATATTCATCTGATCTGATGCCTGATCTTAGGGTTCTTTAGGAAATATTATTATAATTACTTATAAGTGGTCTTTGTATGCTTTAAGTAAAGTGACATGAGTAACATGGCAAGATATGAGACTTATAATACGTTATAACTACGAGGAGGTAATCATACTCTTAAAAGCTACAACCACAAATATGTAAAAATTATAATACATTAAAACTGTTCTTATGAATACTCATGAGATGATATAACATATAAGGTTTTTTATAATGCATTATGCATTCATTATAATGCCTTAAGAATACCCTTAAAATGTATTATAAATACGGGCTTCACAGAAAGTGCTACTTTTTTTTAAATTCTGAGAACATTTTAAAAAGATAATCCAAAAAGAACAAAAAGCACCAAAAGGGTTTAGTAAAAATATTTTTCTAATGACATCTGATGACTTTGTGTGAGAAACAAATTAAAATTTTGGTAAAATAATTATTTTATAGACCAACTCTTACTATTAAAGGATTACTCCACTTTCAGAATAAAAATGGTAATTTACTCACCCCCATGCCATCCAAGATGTTCATGTTTTTCCTTCTTCAGTTAGGTTTTTGAGGAAAACATTCCAGGATTTTTCTCCATATAGTAGACTTCAATAGTGCTCAACGGATTGAAGGTTAAAAATGCAGCTTCAAAGGGCTCTAAATGATAGCAGCCGAGGAATAAGGGTCTTATCCAGTGAAACGATCTGTCATTTTCTTAAAAAAAAAAAAAAAAATTTATAGACTTTTTTTTTTTACCACAAATGCTCTTCTTGTCTAGCTCTGCCAGTTCAATACAGTTAGGGTATGTAAAAAAAACTCCCATCTCATTTTCTCCAACTTCAAAATCGTCCTACATTGTTGTTTTACTTTTTTTTTGTAAAGGGAGTTTCAAACCTTCTTTGCACATTCACTTTGTAAACACTGGGTTGGTACTTCTGCAGCGATATAGGACAATTTTGAAGTTGAAGGAGAAAATGAGATGGAAGTTTTTCAACATACCCTTACTGTATTGTCCTACATCGCTGCACAAGTACCAACCCAGTGTTTACAAAGTGAATGTGCAAAGGTCAAACTCCCTTTACAAATAAGGTAAAACAGCGATGTAGGACGATTTTGAAGTTGGAGAAGAAAATGAGATGGGATTTTTTCTACATACTACATCTACATCTACTCTGTTTGCGACTGAAGAAAGAAAGACATGAACATCTTGGATGACATGGGGGGGGGGGGGGGGGGAGTAAATTATCAGTAAATGTTTATTTTGGAAGTCGAGTCCTTTAAATAGCATGCATATTACTATCATATTGTTTATTAGTACTTACAAAGCACATATCAATGCCTTTTTCTGCAAGCAAATTAGGAATTTATTGAGGCAAAAGTCGTAGTTAATACTGAGAAATAAGCCTTAAAATAAAGTATGACTGAAAATTTAAGTCCTTATTCAGTAGAAATCCTCCGAAAATCCTCAGGCTTCAGAAAATGTGTTTATATTTAGCACACGCATTACTTTTAAGCCTCTTTTATGATACTCTTTTCCTTTTTGGAATTTGACAACCATTAGTCAACGTGTGCTTGTGTTGGAAAGAAGCACCTTGGACATTGGCCGTTGGGCGTACTTCGTAAATGATGACAGAATTGTCATTTGTGACAAACTTTTCCTTTAAACTGACAAAAATAGGTGAGGAGAGCATTCAGTTTCCAAGAAATGCCGATTCTTGGTAGTTTTATTAAACGAATACTGACATGCTGATGATAGGAAAGGTATTATCCAGACTGTGAAATTGTGACACATTCCAGCATACTTGGTGTCATCGGTAAATGGAAAACAGCGAGACTAGACCAGTGGTTAAACCATCATTGAGCAAGAGTCTATGAAATGCAACGGTGACCTTGCCAGACTATTAATATAGTCATGCTGCAAGAGAGACAGTCTATTAGAAAAGCATCAAATGGCCACATATTTGAAATGCCATAAATAGCGTACAGTCTAGAAATTATTCACAGATTTATTAATTCATAAATGTCATTGTTGGTTAGTACTGGGATATTTAGCACTGAGCTAATTTATAGGTTTTAAAAGGTGGTGATATGCACTTTACATTATGAGTAAAAATACAATAAATGACTGAAGCGATATCCTCCGTAACGATTTTGGTAAGAACACCCATGAAATCAGACCAAAGAAAACTGAAAACAGGAAGGTTCCTCTCCCAGCACAAGTAGGTTACGCTGTGCATAAAGAACCAACGCAGCATTTGCGGAAATTTCTCCAGAAAAGCAATGGAAAATCATACCAGCAGGATTTATTCTTCTCATCCCTCCTGCAAAAGTCTTCAGTTTGTGACAGGCCATATTTAGATAACAGTTCAGCCCTGTCAGTCTCGGAGAGACACAGTGGTCCCTGAAGAAACTGGTCAGGACGTTAGAGAGGCAGGGGAAGGAATTGTGCGTCTGCTGTCTGCCTGGAGCAATTTATTTTCACACCGCTTTTTTTTCCTCCTCACCAACATTTCAGAGGTTTGGAAGTTCTTCATTAGCCGCCAACGCATACGTCATTGTAATAACAGCGAGCGGGGGTTTATTTTAACAGCCCGACCATTCATCAACCCCATACACTCTGCTACCGCGTATAGGTTCCATATCGGCCTCCAGGCCCATTCAGCCAGACTTGTTTCATTTTCCCACTTGATACGGCGACTCAAAGCCACGGATAGCTTAGCGTTTGCCCAGACTCATTAAACAGGGATGGTTTGACATCATCAAGCGACGGGGGCCTCTGGTTACTTTTTCCACTGGTGATCTCTCTATAGCACCACATGCCAATCACGGCCCAGAGAGCAACTGTGTCCAACTGTTTTTGATTTAACTAACTGACTGAGGAAGTGTGTGGTGGCTGTCTGAATTTTGCCTTTAAATATTTGCGTAGAAGAGACAAAACTCACTTCAAGGCCAAGACTTCAGAAGAGTTGAGCATACTTGCTCTCTAATGAAATGCAAGTGTAATGCAAAGTTAAAATACTTCCTTCTATCCCTGTTTTTAATGTGCTCAGACAACTAAGAAAGACTTTCGTGGGCAGACTTGCTGAAGAGTGTAAACACCGTGGTGCTTTCTAAACCTTGCACTGTTGGTTTGAGCGCCCTGACATCAACCAGTGCCATCAGTTTGGGACGGTACTACCTGTTTGTCCAAACAAGAAGATAAGGGCATTTGGAAGTGATTGTCTGTAACGAATGGGTTTGCATGAGTCAGTGAGCCCCTGCTGGTAAATGATGAAACTACACTTTTAAAAATAAATGTTTAAAAAGGGTTTTAAAAAGGGAACAATGTTATGTCTTCAGAATGGTGTACACTTATGAAACACTTCTTAAAAATACCCTTATAAGTATACAGCATTCTGAAGGAAAATATATATCTGACAAGCTTTCGGCAAGTAACAAATAAATCCACATTATATTATTGTAAATGTTTTGCCAGTGAACATCTTAAAAATCTTAAGTGGACTGCTGGCTTCACATCACAGCTCAAAAAAGTTGCCAGTGACTGAGCTTGTTTTTATGGTGCCTTCAGCCAGTCAGCATGTTAGGACATCATTTTCCAGGGTGATTAGTCACATTGAGATGAATAGGAATGCTAATGAAGAGCTGTCTGAGGGTATTATTCCTCTACTTCTACTTTCATTTTATTAGGTGTTGCTAACTGCAAGAATTGAAGTTTGGCACATGATACACTACTGTTTAAAACCGTGGGGCCAATAAGATTATTGGAGGTTTTTTACAATGTTTTAATCAAAAATATAGGAATATAGTGAAATATTATTATGATTTAAAATAGGTATTTTATATTTAAATAAATTTTAAAAACAAATTCATTCCTGTGAGTTTATTTTTTAGTATCATTACTCCAGTTTTCTGTGTCACATGATCCCTCAGAAATCATTCTAATATGCTGTTTTGCTGCTCAAGAAACATTTATGGTAATGTTGAAAACAGTTGATAAATAGAAATAGAGCAATCATTTGCAAAATAAACCTTTTTTAACATTCTAAACACTTAAAAATAAAGGTTCCAATAGGGTGTTTTTGCAGTGATGCCACAGAAGAATTTTTGATTTCCCAAAGAACCTTTCAGTGAACAGTTCCAAAAAGAACCATTTTGAAGAACATTTTTTCAACCTTTTCTGCATTTGAAAGGTTCCATGGATGTTCAAGATTCTTCATAGAAGCATTGATGCCAGTAAATAACCTTTATTGAGTGTAACTCCAAAAAGTCAATTGCAGGTCAGCGCTGACATCAAGTTTCTGTGCATGAGTGTGTGTCTATGTGCGTGCGGGAGAATAGGAGAAAGAAAGTACACTTTGCTCAGATTCTAAAATGTAATTTAGTTGGAAAAACATGGAAATTGTCTTTTTAGTCATATTGTTTTGCTTTGTCAGTGTCTTTGTTCTTTTGGTTCTTTTAATGTTGTAGGCTGGAAGGATCTTTAAAATAACTGAAATAATTCGACACAGTGATTTGGAGCTGTAAAGCAGTCAATAGACCTGGAACGACTTCACAGCTGTGTTTTCCTGGAAAATAATTGCACGCCTTAGAACGTTAGTCAATCAATCAGAATCAAGCATTCAACAGCCTGTGGCATATTTGATATTTATTTTAGATAATGTTTATTTCAAGTAGGCCAACTAAAATGTTCTTTTAGAGTTAATCAACTATAATAATCATTATAGTTAATTATTTAATAACTATAATAATTCAGAACATGATTTAAAATATAATTATATTTAAACACCTCTCTTTTTCTCCTGCAAAAACTGCGCTTAGGGTCATAAAGATGTCATCGTCTGTGCAGGAAGACAGAATGAGGTATAGGATCACTTATCTCATGCACACCTGGGGCAAGATTTGGAGCGGGCAGGGCAACGTGTTAAATTTGACTGATAGGGCTGTTTGGCTTTGGGGTTAAAGTGCTTCTAGAGTTTGACTCTTTTACAGCATCCACAGCTCTAGATTTTGTGTGACAGCTGCACGAAACAGAATGTGTGCTATGTGTGTAAAACACATCTTCAAGCTTAAACCTTTGCAGGCTGGTGCAGGACTGCATGACGTGTACAGTACAATATAGAGGCTGTGTAAACAGGCAGTCTGGGTGGGATGAAACTCAAAGAATTTTCCATACGTCTCCCTGATGATTTTAACATGTCCTGCCAAACAACTGCAGCCGGCCTGACAGAGAAACCCCCACGGCTCACGCGAAACCACGCCGTATTTTCTCGGGATTAGGTGTCTTTGTTTAGACCCCTGAATGGTTGTTCATTCAAAGTGGTCATCTGTTACCTCTAAGGTAATCAGAGTATCTGATGTTGGAGCATTTGTTCAGTCATAAATACAATTTTCCCACTTGCAGGCTTGAACACTTTAAATATGACCACAGTAAAAGTAGCAGCTGTCATCTGAATGAGAATGAAAGCTGAATGTACTCTGTACATATTATTGCCTTGGTATGTTTTACTTTAAACCTAGCTAATAGTTGTAATTTATTAGTTGCATTGGAACAGTCAGAAACAATGATGCTCTTCATGAGCATTAATCATCCATACATGTTTGTAATTATTCAGCAATTGTATTACATTGCACTGGGTTTCCTGTTGGTTTTAATTAGCTCTGCCTCCTGCTTTAAAGCAAAAAGCACAGGGCAAATTCAATGCTGCCACCTAGTGTCATGATTTCACAATACATGGAACAGAGTTCACTGTGCCTGTATGATGATAATGGGAGTGAGTGAATTCGCTTCTAAATTCTAAGATTAGAATTCAGGGATATAAAGCCATTGGCAAACCATTTCAGTATTGTTATTCATTGGTCTCTGGTCTCACTGGAAACAGCACAGTTTCTGTGGTTATACTTTAATATACTTGGTTTACAATAATGCTAACCTAGAGGATACCAAAATAAACCCATTAAAAAATACTTGAAATAAAATAAATGTTAACTGACTGTTAACTCTGTGTATGCATTTAAAATTAAAAATGTTTTAGAAAAATTAATTTGAAATATTAATATACTCTACATGTCAATTATGCTTAAACTACTCTAGGCTAAGACACTTTTTTTTCCCTATCCTTTACTGTAATCAAGAGCCCCAGTTTCTGGTATGCTGGCAGACGTCTCCTGTGCTCTCTTTCCTCTCCAAGCGCAGTCTTATCACAGAGCGCAAGCTGCTTTGCATTAGCTGTGGGGCTGCTGTGATCTGATTTCATAGAACACAAACATTTCCATCCGTCCTGGAGAACTGAAAGGATGCTAAATACAAAATCCTTGAGATAAATAAAAACTACTGAAGCAATTCTGCCTAAACATATGGAAGAAACATGAAAAGGTATCAGAAGCTCATCAACACAGAAGCAGATTAACATAACATCAGACTTTAAACATACTGTGAGCCTAAAGAACTTGTTTAGTGTTTTCCATGCTTTAACAGTAGTCTATTTATTATTTTTTAATAATAATTTTTCTTATTTGGCTTTCTTTGGAAAGAGCAATAACATGAAAGACTTTCTGGTATTTGGTTTGTTGTTTATTGGCATCATTTGTCTTCAGTAATATTGAAAACAATAAAAACAATCCCATGTTCCAAGCAACAAAATACCACTTTGTAGCTGTTCTTCATTGGCTGATGGACAAAGCTGCAAAAAGATTCATGTAAGATCTGCCATCTGTCAGAAATGCCATTTGCACTTAGCTGCACAGAGCATCCAGATGTGAGTGAAGTGCTCTGTATATCATGGCAAAATCAACCACATTAAGCTCTTTGATTCATTTGCTGTGTCAAGCGCTGTATTGCAATAATAAATCCAAATTCTCACTGATTATCAAAGATTGATTCAAGCTGCTTGTGTGTCGTGTGGGGAACAAATCATTTCAGTTTGTAATTTTCTTGAATAAAAATGCATAGTGGCCAGTTACAGTTTGATTGTCAGTTTAAGAAACACACAACTGCAGATTTCAGATCTTCTCAAAATTACTTGAACATTCACATAAATCAGACTGAAATTGTATTTAGAGACACTGAAACATTATTACTAAAAGTCTAAAATTTGTAAATTAGCTGAGGAAATGGTCTTTTTTTTCTTTTTGATACTGTGGATCACTGCATTCTGAATTTTGATATGTGACCCTGGACCACAAAACCAGTCATAAGGGTCATTTTTAATGACTTTTTTGATTATTTTTCAAATTAATCTGAATAAATATGTTTTCTATTTTATGTATGTTTTGTCAGGATAGGACAATATTGGGCTGAGATAAAACTTTTTGAAAATCTGGAATCTGAGGTTGCAAAATAAATCTAAATATTGGGAAAAATGCCTTCAAAAGATGAAAATGAAGTTCTTAGCAATGCATATTACTAATCAAAATATCTTCATAGAACATGATTTTTACTTAATATAATTTGGCATAAAAGAAAAATCGATAATTTTGACCCATTGTTGGCTATTGCTACAAATATGCCCATGCTACTAAAGACTGGTTTGGTAGCATGGGCATATTATTCTAGAGCTGTTATTATTTTAACTGTATATGATATAAATGCTTATAATGTTATATCAGATGAAGTATGCTGTATTAAGTCAACTGTACAGTATAAGCTGTACAGTGAATATCATGAAAATGTAGAGATACAGTCCAACTTCTAACAGTCAAAAAATAACAATTAAAAAAAATCTACTGTACAAAATATTAACAAATTAAATAACCAACTAATAAAACATTTAACTAATAAATTATACTAGATATAATCAAATAATTATTTAGTCTTACTTAGACTTGTGTCTTGTAGATTTCTATTAAAATTATCATCATAAATCTAAATTCTCTAGAATCATGCTTCATGCAATCATGCATAATCCCACACACATACGTTTGCTTACCTACTTTGGAAATTCTATAGACCTGGATTGTTTTTATACAGCTAGATATAAATTGTACTCTAACCCTAACCAACAACTTTCTAAATGTGACCCTGGAGCACAAAACCAGTCTTAAGTCGCTGGGGTATATTTGTAGCAATAGCCAAAAATACATTGCATGGGTCAAAATTTTTGATTTTTCTTTTATGCCAAAAATCATTAAGAAATTAAATAAAGTTCATGTTCCATGAAGATTTTTTGTAAAATTCCTACTGTAAACATATCAAAATGTAATTTTTGATTTGTAATATGCATTGTTAAGAACCTAATTTGGACAACTTTAAAGGTGATTTTCTCAGTCTTTTTGATTTTTTTGCATCCTCAGATTTCTGATTTCAAATAGATGTATCTCAGCCAAATATTGTCCTATCCTAACAAACCATACATCAATAGAAAGCTTATTTATTGAATATGATGCATAAATCTCAGTTTTGTCAAATTTAACCTTATGACTGGTTTTGTGGTCCAGGGTCACAAATGTATATAGAAAGCTATTTTATAGACTCCTAAAAAGAGGTTTTATCATGTTTAGCTCAGTTCTGGATATAAATTTGTCCTCAACATATGGTAAATTCTGTACACACGCACTAACTGTAGAAATTGGAAACTGAATTGCTTTCAGTGACTGGCATGAAAACGAAAAACGAGCATGTTTGAGGAACAGCCAGCACTTTAGCCAGTCTCCAAAATACGGCGTTGAAGATAATATGTTCCATGAGGTGAGAAGTGAAAGCTTTATAGTCAGTACAATGCTCTTAAAAACATCATTCCAAAACTATGGATAAAAGAAAAAAAAAGAAAAATGGTATTTCATCCAAAGGTGTATGACACATGACATTAATATATATGATACTTTATAATTCTAAGACATATAACATCTGTAATTACTATCATATAAAAATTATGCATTTGCTCTGATTGTCCTTGTGGCCTTAGATTTTGTAACAGCCTGGATATTTGTTTTCACTTGTCACCTTTATTAGACAGGACAGTAGGAGGAGAAAAAGGAAACACTGGGAAAGCTCAAACTCAGGTCACCTAAAGTGTATTTACTCCATATGTTGGAACGCTGCCTTGCACTTTTCAGACACCTACATACATCCATCACTCTCCATCCACAGTGCTCCTCCACTTCCTTTTATGACTACTACTGTCTACTGACTTCTGTCACAACTCAACCTGTCATTCTAGACCTACAATCCCACAATCTCTGTTCATAGAACTTTTTGCCTTCAAATATCTCAACCTGGATGAATAATCGAATGATGACTTCAGATCAAGGTTATGCAGAACTAAGTCCTTGTCATCCCTGCTAAGCCATCATCTGACCACAACATTATTGTAAAACTAGATTTAACAACACTGGCAGAAACATGGAGCCATTTGCACCAGCTGTTCTAAAGGCATAGCTCACCCTAAAAATGAAAATTTGCTGAAAATGTACTCACCCTTAGGCCATCTATGATGAGTTTGTTCATAAGAACAGATTTTGTATTACATTACTTGCTCAGCATACTCTGCAGTGAACGGGTGCCGTCAGAATGAGAGTCCAAACAGCTGATAAAAACCATCACAATAATCCACAAATTATTCACACAACTCTAGTCCATTATGTTTGTTGTTTTTCAGTATCTAAACAGCAAACCTCAATATGCATCCTCCATATTCTAAAAACAAATCAACCATAAATATTTCTGATGTTCTTTTGTATCAGTATTTATTTATTGCATAAAATACAGTTTCCCAATGTTATTTACACACTGACAATACAAATGAGATTTTTCATGAATAAGTTTAATTTTCAGTGAAACATATTGTTTCCTTAAGTTACGTGAGGCAAAATAACAATGTTAACAGGATAAAATGAAATTCACTGCATTGTAACAACCTTTGCACACATTTAAAGGTTGCTATTTGATCAATGAAGGTAAATGTCATATTATGTGACTATGCATTGCTTTACTGAAAAATCAGTATATAATACTGATAGTAAATACTATCAGTACAGAGTTAGTTATTAATTGGCTAGTTACTAAGCATCTAGTGTAAACTTTTTACCTTCCAATTTAGAACTTTAAAGGAAGTGGTTCACTTCCAGAATAAAAAACAGTTTTGGTAATTTATTCCAGGGTTGGGGTCAATTCAGGAATGAACTCAACAATTCCAATTCAAAGAAGGAAATTGAATTGGAATTGGAATTGAACAACAATTACAGGACACAGAGTTGGAATTGAACTGGAATTACAGGAAGTGGAATTCAATTCAGGGAAATTCCACTGAATTCCGTTTATTGCTGTTTCTGAGCATTTATTTGTGATTGCATTTAGAGACATACATTTGAACTTTATGATGCTTTACAAATACCAAGTAATGTATGAAATAGAGTTGATCAAATGCAAGTAAATAAAAATGAGAACTGTACATTATTACTTAATAACTGAATGACAGTGGTGATAAGTTTCTGGATGTACTATACATTCAATATATGATTACCACATAATATGTCTCAACTCACAAAAAAATGAGTCATGTTCATGTATTTCATTCACTTTTTATTGCATCGAATTATCATCATTTCCTGAAATTTGGCATGTGAAATGATCATGCTTAACATACTAAACATACAGTACTTTGTATTTTTTTATGTCTGTTGTTTATGTGATTTACAATATTTAATGTACTATGATCTATTAAGCAAATCAACTCAAATTATTTTATATACAACTCAAGTGGAATTTATTTGATTTCAACTCTGTTTCCTGACATTCCAATTAAATTCCAATTCCATTTCCTGACAGCTGCATGCAATTCCAATTCCATTCCAGGAAGTGAACTGGAATTTACCATTCATTCTCAATTCAATTCATGAATGGCCCCAACCCTGATTTATTCACCCCAATGTCTTAATTAATTTTTAAATGAAAAAAGAAAGTGTATACAAAGCAAACATAAAAAGGTAAAACAACGATGTTGGACGATTTTGAAGCTGGAGGAGAAAATGAGATGTTTTTTGTCATACCCTACCTTTTTAAACTAACCGTGTGTGACTTTTCCAACGTGATTACGCAATGTGTGAAGACATGCATCACATAGCTAGTGCAAGACAAGCATTTGTAGTATATCAATTTTAATTTTTTTTTTTTTAGAAAATAAATGATCGTTTGCTAAGATCGTTATTCCCTTTTGAAGTTACATTAAAACTGCAATTTGGACCTTCAAACTGTTGGCCATCATTGAAGAATCTTGGAATGTTTTCCTCAAAACCTTATTTCATTTTGACTGAAGAAAGAAAGACTTGAACATCCTGGATGAAATTGGAGGTGAGTAAATTATCAGGAAATTATTATTCGGGAAGTGAACTAATCCTTTAAGAACTTAGAAATGGATGGTGCAACCCTACCCTGGGGTGTTGATGACAAACTAGTCTCAGCCTCAGACGTCACACCCACGGAACGTTGACTAAACGTCTGATGCATATGGTACACTTAACTGGAAACTGATTCGTTGAATTTGACCGGATTTCCAGGAGACGCGAGTGTCGCGTTTATATTCGGTCCGCCGGGAAACAAAGCGCAGACTGATTAATTCAGCGTTTTGCTAAAAGGTGCTTATGCAGACGCCATTGTTGTTATACACATTTGCCACGTTCACGAACAAATTACTGACTTACTGCTTGTTCTCCCTCTTCTTCGTTATCTTTCAATGCTGGTTATTTCAATGACTGACTTGTTGCACGCTAGTCTGTTGTTGTGGGAGCGTCTCCACGCCCCGAAACGTGACACTGAACGAAACGAACTGTGATTGGTTGTTTGACATGTCGATTAAACGGTCTTATGGGCGGGCCTTGGCCAACTAAAGCTTCCATGAATTCCAGACCTTCAGCCGTCAGTCTGAAGGTCTGGCTACGCGAGACTAATGACAAACTAACAACCCACATGTCAACAACCACCCAGCCCTACCTGCTATGCAGCTCCTGGTCCATGTCCCTGTCATCTCAAATCACTGACAAGAACTTTGACACTCCTAGAAACCCCTGGTTTGGAGCACAAATCACTCCCCGGTCTGGCCTTGACCTGGAGATCACTACGTCTAAAGGCATGACAGCATGCTGGAGAGACTTCACCCAAAACACTGTGAACCTTTAAAAAGGCATGTGTTACAGTACAAACAGCTGTTTCTATTCTTTTCAGAATAGATGTGGAAATTTATTGAGCTCAGCTGAGATTCCATCAAAGTACCAAATGCTTCCAGATGGGTCTTTTGCACCCAAAGTATTTGCAGAAACCATTCTCTTTTCATGGCTTCAAACCTCTTCTTTTACCATCTTCTTTTACCCTTAAACAAGTACTCTGAACAACAGAAGTCATTTTAAAGACAAGGAGCAAACCACGTTCAAACGTACTAACCCTCAGAGGTTTTGCAAGAGAACACACATTTTCTCAGGAGAATGTAATACTTTTCTGAGAGAATGCAAAAGTTTTGTAAGTGCATGCAAAAGCACTGATATAGATCTCTTCTAATTTTCAGCACCATGTCTATTGCGTCGTATATCACAGCTCATTGTCTTTGTCTTCCAGAGTCAGAGACAGACACAAAACCACAGTTTCACTGACTTCATGTTCACAGGAACACACATGAGAAGACTACAGCAGACAGTCCAGACTGCTGAGAGCAGGAGTCAACACTTGGTCCTGGAGGGCCAGTGTCCCATAGAGTTTAACTCCAACCCTAATCAAACACACCTGAACCAGCGAATCAAGGTCTTAATAGGTATACTTGAAGCTTCCAGGCAGGTGTGTTGAGGCAAGTTGGAGCTAAACTCTGCAGGACACCGGCCCTCCAGGATCAACTTTGGTGACCCTTGGCTGAGAGGATCATTGGTGCTCCCCTGCCCACTCTCCAGGACAATTATCCTAAAAAAAAAGCGAGGAAGAGGTAAAATTATCACAGATTCCACTTCCCCTGGCCACAAACAAAGCTTTTCATAGCTGTGAACCAACGGAACCAATTATTTTTCAAAATGATTCAGTGTTTTGAAGCATTTGAAACACCACACACTGGCGACACCTACTGGTCAAAACCGTGTAAAAGCAACAAGACCTCTTCCTAAGCATAATACCACCTTTTACAAAACAACTTCAAATATTTTCACTAAATATTGTAATGCTTTGAATATAATTTACAAACCATTAAATATCAGAACTTGTATTCTGAGTTTCAGTTCAGGTCTTTCCTCAGACCACTTACATGCAATTACCATCACATCCATTTAGTTAAATAAATGGTGTTCATAAAAGCGGTCTATAAAACTCTAGTAAAGTTAAGGTGTAATGCTTTGACTCATGAGAAGGAGAATGACGATGTATTGGTTTGTAAGAAAGCAGTTTTTTTATTTATTTTATATGCTGTTTCAAACCTTATAAGCCTATATGTGAAAGGGATCTTATCTTTGACAAAAATAAAACTGTGACAAGAATAAAACACTGAAATATTATTGTTCTTTTTTAAGAACAGAAAGTTGTTCCAGTGTTTAAACTATTTATTTTTTGCACAGAACCTCTCCTGTTTTGGAAAAAAACAGATGACTTTCACAACTCCCCGTGGATTGTTTAGTCTGTTAACAAAACTGATTATTTTTAGATATTTCTGTACTTCAACCATTGCATCTACAGTGAAATTGTGGGCCTTTTGTGTCTCACTTATTTTAAAGTCCAGAGTTACCATTGGTTCTCCTCAACATGTCCCTGTCCTCTTGCTAAATTTCCTGCTGTTGAAGTTGATGGCTGGTGTGACTCTGGTATCAACAATACAGTCCTTGATTGCAGCAACAGCACTGACTGCACTGCCAAAACCAATGGTCTTAAATCTGGGATCCAAAAGGGTGACCTTGGCCAACAACCTTATGGATTCCACAGCTCTGATGCCTTGTTTTAGGTTTTTGATCAAGTTATTTGTGCGATCAGTCGCTGTTCGTGACAGCAGTTCTTTTTCTGCTTGATTTTACAAAACTTTATTCATACAATAATCATCTTTGAAGCAGGAACCACTTACTCTGGAAAGAGTGGCATGAAAGGGCACGAAGACACTGAGATGACTGTCAACTGTTCAAGCATTTGAAGATGTTAAAGCAGCACCAACTGCTTTGCATTCTATATTCTTTGAAGCATGAAATATGCCGTTTCCACCTCATGGATCAACTTCTTTTTTGACTTGCCCATCTGATTCTGGATTGCAGATGATTTCTCTGTGGCAATGGTGCTTGATCTAAAGAAGGTACTTTTCTGCACTGATTTTTAATGATGCTTTGGTCTGCTGTTTCTTGGCGCTTCTTTCAGCACCAGAGTTAAGGTGTGAATAAAGCATGTGATGCATCTAATATGAAGAAGCTTTGCATACAGAGTCATGTTTGAGGCATTGTCTGTAATGATACATGCAACTTTTTCTCTTATTCCCTGTAACTCCAGCAAAACAGCTTTGCTTCTTTACAGATGTGCAGCTTTCAGTGAAATTCAAAACTCCCAGCACAACAGTGAACAACTTGGATTCATTGGTAAGCAGTGTTGGGGAAAGTTACTTTTAAAAGTAATGCATTACAATATTGAGTTACTCCCTAAAAAAGTAACTAATTACGTTACTTAGTTACTTTTTATGGAAAGTAATGTGTTACGTTACTTTTGCATGACTGTAACAAATGTAAGATTATTTTGAGTAATTTTTGCTTATTAGTATGGATGAATTGGATCATCGAAGGATGGCAGCAAAGACATCGGTTAATAAAATGGGATTAAACACATAAAGGATATTTGTATTTAACATATTTAATTATTGCGGGTTTGCATTGAATTTAACTGTTTTTATTCATTTTGAGGAATACTGTATATGTTTTTTAGTGAGTAAGATGAATTAATGCATGTTCACATTTATTCTAGAACTAAACCTACAATTTCTCTCAACATGGGGACAGGAGAGCTTTTAATCAATAAATGGGGGGAAAAGTAACTGGCGTTACTTATTTGAAAAAGTATTTTCTTGTCAATTAAAGATTAATGCGTTACTTTACTATTTACTTGAAAAAAGTAATATTATTACGTAACTTGCATTACTTGTAATGCGTTACCCCCAACACTGTTGGTAAATTACTGTAAGATATTTATCCATTTTCATACATGTCTTTTATCTCCACCACCTTCTCTTTTGTGACCTTGTACCTTGCAGCAACCAAGTCCTTGAGTTCATGCTTTTTAGGAAGCACATATGCGGAGTCACTCTTCTTTACAAACGCCCTGAAGCTTTCTCTTTCACCACTAAAAATGGCTGTACATTTTTAATCCACTAGAGCTTCATCAGTGTCCTTCTGCCTTGCTGAAAATAAAAGTGACTTACTAAACCATTTACTGTGTGAATACTTAGTTTTAAGGATTTGAGAAAGTAAAATGATATGCAGTTTTTGCAGTCAAAGGCCCAGAAGATGTAATTTCATGTAATGTGAAAAATTTTATACACACCTTGTTTATGTACACCAGATGTTTAGACTCCACCAGATATTCCCCTTAAGGGTGTTTGGAGCACAAATGTCACAACACTGAGGTGTTATTGTGGTTTGGCAGTTGTTGATCACAAACTATACACCTCACAATGTTGTTTTCCCAAAGTTCCCAAAATGGTCCCATACAACAGACCAATTTAACCCAAAACATCTGGCCTGGTCTTGTTTGGTTTATATTAAAATCTGGTAGAATTTCATATCACAAGGCATTCTGAGTTGAGCACTTATCATGAATCAGTACAAAAATGACTGACTCAAAAAAAACAACTAACCCGCCGCAACTCGGGCCGCATAAAAAAAAAAAGAAAATATTATACCCGACCTGCATGTTTAATATTTGCGACTGACACCAGCGATTATATGCGGCTGCGGTGGAGATGCGTTCACTGTCAAACATGACCCAAAATCAATTAAAACTCACAGTAGACACTGGTTCATTGTCTACACGCGTTTTAAACAGCATAAATTAGTGAAACAATGTATTCAGTAGTACATTAACCATGCTGTTGTTTACATCCGAGTATCTCCAATATGGCCAAATCATGACGTAAGTGCAAACCCTCTATATGTTTTTACATTAAGTCGTCAAAATAAGTTCAACTTCATTTTATACATTGTACAAGGTTCAACGATTTTTTTAAAGCCAGTTCAATTAAATTTAAGTTGAAATGACTTAAACTGCTAAGTCGATTGTACCGAAACATTATTTTTTTACAGTGTACAAACAAACTAAATAATTATTTTAAAAAAATATTTTCTAAATGATTCTTTCTAATTTAAGTTTCAACTGTTGTTTATGTGGCTGGGAGCACAACTAGCTACTAATAATGATTAGTGTTTGGACCACCACAATAAAACTTACTTCTCCACTAGCAAGTTTCCAACTGAAGGGAAAGTGACAAACAAGACAAGTTACCACCAAAGCATACTTTATTTCAAAAAATTAAGTATTAAAACATTGAGCTCAACACCAATATAAAACACGCGCCCCTTAAAACACACGATTACAATGATATCTCAAGTAGACAAGTTACCTTACGTATGGGGTCAAAGTTGGTGACTAGAATGGAATACTCAAAATACATTCGTTCTGGACATTAATAAATAGGCCAGCCTTATACCAAATTCACACAAATAATAATCTTACAATGATCAACAACAACACAGGAAAGTACAATTACACAAAAAAAAAAATCAATAAACAAATAAATAAATCACAATATACACATCAATTAACAACAACGATAATAATACACAATACACATAATAACATTCGTTAACTCCTAGGCAACACTGTCTTGACGTTGCACTGAATAAAGCACAATCAGGGAAAAAAACAAAACCTCAAAAAAAAGAAAAATCACAATAAACCAACCCACTCAGCAAACGTTCACCTCACCACCACAACACACACACACACACAAACAAACCAAACAAAAACCACCCAGTAAGGTCAAAATAGAAACAGTGTCGAATTTCCTAAATGAGCAATACCAATGCGGGCAAAACAGATATTACATGCCCAATATAAATCACAAAATTAACGAACATATATAAGTATCATGTACACACTCAGACACACAATACAAAAAAAATAAATTACACACTCACAAATCAAACATATGCGACGCACACACGTGCATTCGAGCACACCAACTAACACAGTAAGTGCTTCAATAGTTCGAAGGTGCGATACAACGCACAGCTTGAAGTGTGTCAAGGCAAGAGGGATGTGCGTCAAGGCAAAGAGGGATAATCATCAATGAATGAGGAGTACAAAGATTAGAAATCGAGAATACAGCAGCGCAAGCAGTAAACTGCGTCCCAACTGGAACCACTGAAATTTAAGCCACAGCAAAGCAGCAACTGGCAGGCTCTGCAACACAACAAACAATACTGTTTCCCTACTTTCCTTCTCCTCTTCCCTCTCCCAATGTTTTGTGACAAACATAATGAAGGATATAATTACCTTTCCGGCGCGCTACACTCACGCACCCATTAACATGGCTTGGACGCACAAGATTATTCTAAAATTACAAAACGATAAATCGTCATTAAACCAAGCACCATGAATTCACCCATTCCATGTTAATAATCTTCCCCATTTCAACTAAGGGTTTTAACCCGTCTTCGCTTACCGGAGGAGTGAAGATATCAGCGTCACACCAACAGATCAGAGCAACACCATGCTAATGAGGAACTAAACCCTCACCTGCTCCTATATAGATGCGTAATGTAATTGTCACGCACTATACGTGATTTACTTAAAGGGGCCACCCTACTACAATCTACCCCCAAATTTTCAATCATTGTCCCAATGATTCACTACAACCAAGGACGGAAATGGTTTACAGTCCCCTGTTCCGCGGACAAGTTCTCAGCCGGTATCGACACACCAGCCCGTACACTACTAATCAAAGATCTGGGCAAGTGATAACGGTTAGAATGTTTCCCTGCAGTCACCCTATCCGATCTCCGTAAGCCTTCCATCCCCCCAACAGAGGGCTCTCTATCAGTCAAGGTTGCGGCGGATGCCAAAGGTAAAGTACAGTCCGATGTTACATCTGGGACCGTTGCCAAAGGAGGATTACTTATGGGCATATGCCCCAAAGGCTCCATAACAACCACCACAGAATCCCCTGTACACTCATGTTCCTCTGAATCCATTATCTGTAACCCCAAATCAATATTATTAGCTCGTTGCACTGTTGCAGGAGCCAATTTCAACAAAGACCTATGTACATGTTTAACCTGCAGGGGCTCTTCCAATGGAGAAACACTATACACCTGACCACCATCCCGAGGGGCCCTCACTACCTTGTACAACTTGGTGGACCATTGGTTCTGAATCTTATTCCGACCCCGAACTCCACTCTCACGCAAATGTACTAATTGGTCTTCAATTAAGGGTTGATCCCTTACAGTCTGATCATACAATGTTTTCCTATGTGCTGCTGCGGCCTCCAGCCGGGCTTTTACCCTTCCATAGGTGACTCTTAACCCCTCCTGATGTCTAGCCACCCAATCTTCCACACTACCCATGACTGGATTTTCCACCCCAGCAAGCAGAAAGTCTACAGGCAACCGTGGGGTCTGTCCAAACATTAGAAAATGTGGTGACTCACCAGTAGTATGATGGCACGTTGTATTATAGGTAAAAACTACCTGTGCCAAATGCAAAGTCCAAGAACGTTTCTGTTCGGGCGGAAGGGAACGGAGTAGATCATGCAAGGTTCGATTGAAGCGCTCACACTGCCCATTCCCCTGCGGGTGGTATGGGGTAGTGTGAGACTTCTGAATTCCATAAAGATGACACAATTGAGCGATCACTGCACTCTCAAAATTCCGACCCTGATCGGAATGAATTCTAGCTGGCACACCCAACTTATAGAACCACTCCTGGACTAAGACACTGGCCACAGTAGTCGCTCTCTGGTCTCTTGTTGGCACCGCCAAGGTATATTTGGAAAACACATCAGTCATAATTAGAACATGCTCCCGTCCATCACTAGAGGGTTCCAGAGAAGTAAAATCAACTGCCAATATCTGGTTGGGCTTAGATGCCAACAAATGGCCCATAGGAGCACGTGCCACTGGACGACTAGACTTTGAAATAGAACACTGCCAACAATTTTGACAGTGTTCCTGAACATAGGCACTCATACCCGGCCAATAACACCTCCTACGGATTAACTCGTAGGTTCGTTCCCTGCCTTGATGACCATGGCCATCATGTAACTGCCTAAATACCTCATCACACAAAACCTCTGGTAGTACTAACTGATCTACCTCCTCTCCTCCATCAGGAAGTTTGAGGAGACGATACAACAATCCTTCTTTAAGAACCAATCTTCCCCATTGTCGCAAGAGCTCCAGCCCTGATTTAGACATTAGCTGTCGCTCTACCTTCGAAGGGTATCTCTTCATAGAAAAGAACGCCAGAAATGGCCCCAATGTTGGATCCTTTAACTGCATCTGCTGTAGCTCATCTCTAGAATGAAATGGAAAGACAGCGATAGCATGTTGTTCTGCACCTACCAACTCACTCTCTACCCTTTGACCAACGTCGACGCTGCGGAGCATCTTAGGCAATGGTGTACCGAGGGACTGTGTCAAATTACCAGAGGAATACTGCCTCGACAAGGAGTCTGCGTTCCCATTCACACGGCCAGGACGATACTTAATCTCGTAATCAAAAATTTCCAACTGTGACACCCAGCGCTGCTCAGTTGCACCCAACTTAGCAGAACTCAGATAACTCAATGGATTATTATCTGTATAAACTGTACAATGATGACCCAGGAGGTAATCCTTGAACTTTTCTGCCATTGCCCATTTAAGGGCAAGCAGCTCCAACTTCATGGAGCTATAATTCTCCATATTCTTCTCTGTAGGCCTAAGGCCTCGACTAGCATAGGCCACTGGCCGTAACTTCCCACTGTGTTCCTGGCTAAGCACTGCCCCTAGGCCTAAGTGGCTAGCATCAACATCAAGTACAAAGGACTTAGAGAAATCGGCATATGCCAAAACGGGAGCAGTAATCAACTTCTTCTTAAGACACTGGAACCCTTGCTCACACTCTGGAGTCCAGCAGCTTTCAATAGATCTACCCAAACCCCTTCTCTTCTTGGTGCCGACCAACTCTGTTACCAGGTGGTGCAGAGGGGCAGCCAACTTTGCAAACCCCTCTACGAACCGCCGGTAGTAACTTGCGAAACCCAAAAAGGATCTCAACTCTGCAACATTGCTAGGTCGCCTCCACTCTGCCACTGTACTAATTTTACCCGGATCAGTTGATACGCCCTCCCTTGAAACAACATGCCCCAAATACTGTACCTCCTGGCGGAAGAAACAACATTTCTCCAGTTTTGCCTTTAGGCCCTCCTGCTGTAGACGGCCAAACACCAACTCCAATCGTTCAAGATGTTGAGCTACTGTGGACGAAAAAACGATAATATCATCCAAGTACAGCAACAACGTTTGAAAACGCTGATCCCCAAACATACGCTCCATCAAACGCTGAAACGTGCTTGGGGCATTGCACAGCCCAAAGGGCATCCGATTAAATTCGAATAGCCCAAAAGGTGTGCAAAAAGCTGTCTTGCTCTTGTCTTGTTCGGCCACAGGAACTTGATTATAACCACTTACCAGGTCAACTGTCGAGAACCACTGAGCCCCAGAAAGGGCATCCAGTGTCTCCTCTATACGAGGCAAGGGAAAAGCATCTTTTCTAGTCTTCTGATTTAATTGCCTATAATCAACACATAGTCGTATCTTACCATCCTTCTTCTTAACAACAACAATAGGGGAAGCAAAGGGACTACTGCTTTCCCGAATCACCTGACTTGCAAGCAATTGTTGTACGTGTTCTTTAACAGCAGCATAATCAGAAGGAGGGATGCGACGATACCTCTGCCGTACAGGGGCAGAGTCTATTAGTGGGATCTCATGTGTAATCAGGTTAGTACACCCCAAATCGCAATCGTTAGCAGAAAACACGGATCTATATCTATTCAGCAGGCATCTCACTTGACCCTGTTCTTCTGTAGAGAGGTGTGCCAAGTTCAGTTTTTGGATCACCTCTCTAATCTCATCGACCCCTCCAATTTGGGAGGAAACTGTGGCCTGCGGATTATCGGCAAAGCCTGGGCAAGAGACAAGAATTTCCCCTGGCCAACTAACAGGCTGGACCTGGCATAATGTTCCTACCACTGACCGTGGTTGTAAAAAGACATCATGCTCACTTATGTTTACCATAGGTACTCTAGCAATACTACCTTGCACAGGAACCAGGGATATTGAAATCAATACACCCGATGGAAGTGGATTCCCATTTTCCAAAGGCTCAAAAAGAGCCATAGACATGGACCCGCACTGTGCAGCACAAGTAACTGAAACAAACTGCAAAGAATTAGCCGGAATACGAACCACTCGCCTACCCCTAACTCGAACCGGCCCGCCAGTAAATTCTGACTGTCGAGAACCATCAGCCTGGCAGTACTGCATTGCCAACTGCCAAGCTGGGGCTTCCCTGACTACTGGGAGATCAAACAATTGTGAGCCATGTTGATGAAACAGCTCCTGAAAACATTCACCAATCACATTCATCCCCAATAGACCTGGCAACCCTGATGTTAAAGGGGCCTGAAGGGGATCCTTTACGATCAAAACCCCCTTATTACGAATAACTCTATCCAATACAACAAAATCCAGCTCAATATATCCTACAAAGGGAATGGCGGAACCATTAGCAGCCCGAAGCTGCAACCATCCACAGTCATTCAACCTTTCCTTGCCCCAGGGTTCAAAATGTGCCAAAAAGAAACTCTCTGTGATGGTAGTTACCATGGAGCCCGTATCCAATAAACATGGGACATTCACCCCACCCATATTAACTATAACCGAGGGGCAATTACCCAAAAGAGTACAAAGTCCTTCTCTGAGGGGGGCAGGAACTGTTGAGCCAGGCCCTAACCCTTCTGAACTGTGGCTCCTCAGTTCAGAGGGTGATAGTTTTCCGCCTGCTCATTACGAGGCAGTACATTACGATGTAGTGAGGAATGAGCCTGCTGATCTCTAAACTGGGTCTGTGCTAAAATACAATTCCTTGCAATATGCCCAGGCTGGTTACAGCGCCTACAAATGATCGGTCCTGGCCGCCTAGCGTAGCTTCCTACATGCTGGGACTGAAGCTGCTGTAAACTTTGTGTAAGTTGATTAAGCTGTTCTTGCTGAGCTCTCATCATTTTTTTCAATTCCGCCAACTCTGAAGCATTATCAGATGAACCTACCTGTCCCTGTACCCTATACTGGAGAGCAGAGGAAGCTGGGACAGAATTACTCCTCTCCCTCATCTCACAATGAAACCCCTCATCCACCCATCTAATGGCTTCTTTACGAACATCCAGAAGGGTGGACTCCGGATTTAGTCTAACGAAACGTTTAAGCTCTCGTCGCAGACCACTATCATACACATGTTCTAAAAATTGGTCTCGAAGCAAAACCCCCGAATTAGGCATACCTCCTGGGGCCTGTTGTACAACCTTCTCCATTAATGCAAAGAGGGCATGGGAATAGTCCTGCAAAGACTCTCCCTCGAGTTGTTTCCGAGAAAAAAAATTCTGCTGCATGGCAATATAGGATTGTGAGCACCCATAAATTTCTTTCAAAATTGAAAATATCTGTTCTGGGGTTTCCCTATCCTCCCTTGCCCTGTACTTAATTTCATTCTTAGCAGGACCTTCCAAATGATCCAAAAGGAACAAGGTCTGTTCAACTAAAGGCAAATGTCTAACCCTTAAATAGGCTTGAATCTCTTCCACCCACTCAAATACACTATCTTCCCCTCTACCACTAAAGATACGACACCTTCGCTCCCTAGGAACATAAACTACCCGTTCAACTATGGGGCTAGGAGCAGGTGTAGCACTCGAAGTTGCAGGAGCAACAGCTCCCACAACCTGTCTTGCCTGTTGCTGGTGCAAACGCTCATTCTCTCCCCTCAATGACTGTACCTGTAGTCGCAACTCCTCCAATTCACTCTCCATTACTATCAATGTACGAAGAGAAGGGAAGAGGAGAGAAAAAAAATTGAGAAAACAACCCTTACCACCAAACCCCAATCTCTTCCACTACTCGTCCTACACCACCCACCTCCTACCAGCTGCTGCCTTGCTGTAAAAAAAAAGGAGAAAAGAAATAATAACAAAGACAAAAAAATTCAAACAACAACAAAAAAAAAATACACATATATATGTATCCCAAAATGAACAATAAATCCAAATCACAATGTGGCTGTCTCTGCTTGTCACTTCACCCTGCCGACTACGCCAAATGTGGCTGGGAGCACAACTAGCTACTAATAATGATTAGTGTTTGGACCACCACAATAAAACTTACTTCTCCACTAGCAAGTTTCCAACTGAAGGGAAAGTGACAAACAAGACAAGTTACCACCAAAGCATACTTTATTTCAAAAAATTAAGTATTAAAACATTGAGCTCAACACCAATATAAAACACGCGCCCCTTAAAACACACGATTACAATGATATCTCAAGTAGACAAGTTACCTTACGTATGGGGTCAAAGTTGGTGACTAGAATGGAATACTCAAAATACATTCGTTCTGGACATTAATAAATAGGCCAGCCTTATACCAAATTCACACAAATAATAATCTTACAATGATCAACAACAACACAGGAAAGTACAATTACACAAAAAAAAAATCAATAAACAAATAAATAAAATCACAATATACACATCAATTAACAACAACGATAATAATACACAATACACATAATAACATTCGTTAACTCCTAGGCAACACTGTCTTGACGTTGCACTGAATAAAGCACAATCAGGGAAAAAAACAAAACCTCAAAAAAAAGAAAAATCACAATAAACCAACCCACTCAGCAAACGTTCACCTCACCACCACAACACACACACACACACAAACAAACCAAACAAAAACCACCCAGTAAGGTCAAAATAGAAACAGTGTCGAATTTCCTAAATGAGCAATACCAATGCGGGCAAAACAGATATTACATGCCCAATATAAATCACAAAATTAACGAACATATATAAGTATCATGTACACACTCAGACACACAATACAAAAAAAATAAATTACACACTCACAAATCAAACATATGCGACGCACACACGTGCATTCGAGCACACCAACTAACACAGTAAGTGCTTCAATAGTTCGAAGGTGCGATACAACGCACAGCTTGAAGTGTGTCAAGGCAAGAGGGATGTGCGTCAAGGCAAAGAGGGATAATCATCAATGAATGAGGAGTACAAAGATTAGAAATCGAGAATACAGCAGCGCAAGCAGTAAACTGCGTCCCAACTGGAACCACTGAAATTTAAGCCACAGCAAAGCAGCAACTGGCAGGCTCTGCAACACAACAAACAATACTGTTTCCCTACTTTCCTTCTCCTCTTCCCTCTCCCAATGTTTTGTGACAAACATAATGAAGGATATAATTACCTTTCCGGCGCGCTACACTCACGCACCCATTAACATGGCTTGGACGCACAAGATTATTCTAAAATTACAAAACGATAAATCGTCATTAAACCAAGCACCATGAATTCACCCATTCCATGTTAATAATCTTCCCCATTTCAACTAAGGGTTTTAACCCGTCTTCGCTTACCGGAGGAGTGAAGATATCAGCGTCACACCAACAGATCAGAGCAACACCATGCTAATGAGGAACTAAACCCTCACCTGCTCCTATATAGATGCGTAATGTAATTGTCACGCACTATACGTGATTTACTTAAAGGGGCCACCCTACTACATTTAGCTAGCCTTTACATCGAAGTTGTTTGAGTACCAAAATGGTGAAAGATGCTGCACTGCCATCTATCGAGCAGCATAATCGTCTCTGAGTTGTATGTATTTTACACTGATAATTGTGAGTTTAGAGAGTAGTTTACACATCAATTTATTTCCTTACCTGTCCAGGTAGAAAGAAGCAACTTGGACGTTATCACTCAGGATTTTCTCAGTCATCAACTCTTTCCACCTTGTGTATGCCATACCAATGTTTACATTCGTTCGTCTTTCTGTCTTCTGGTTTAAAACCTTTTGTTTTTCGGCGTTATATGTACTGCTTCTCAGTTGTCTTCTACGATTCATTGGTTCGATTGTTTAATTTTCGCTCTTCACTTCACCAAACAACACTAGGCTGTATTTACAGAGGCAGCAGCCAATGAGCATGAGGGGTCTCTCTGACGTTTAGTGAAACAGCGCGGGTCACATGATTTTAGCGAAAATATGTAAAAATCTTTGTATAGAAAACTGTTATGAGTAGTCTTCATCTTATGTTACTGTATACAATTCCAGATGACAATAAATAAATAAATTCGTAATGTGTAAAACTGTTTAAATTAGCACCAAACTTCTGAATGCACATAAAAAAATAATTAAAAAAATGCCATAAAATGTCGCAATTTTCAATTTGTTTTGGCATCCAATCCCTTTTATGAGACATGTTGGAATGCAGGTTGCTTATCAACTTTCAATCCCTGCTGATTGTATTATAATGCAAATTTAAGTTACAATCATCGTCATACAATTACTGTTCTCTCACTTCGTAGAGCAACTCTAAAAACTTAATGTGATTATCTGCTAATGTAAAATGTGCAACATCCCTGTCACCAGTGGAGGGCTCCCTCATCACAGATTTGATGAGCATTTTACAAGGTTTTCAGGGCTTTGGAGAAGCAAAAAGCCGGACTTGCCAGGTTTGTGACATCAAATCTTTGCATCAGAATTTAGTTTGAGACACTTAGTAGCATGAAAATTACATATCTATAAGCAGGACTGTTTATTCTACTTTTTTCTGCTTTAAGTATTTTCAGCTTCAATAATATGTAGCCTACATACACTGCAAAAAATGCTTTTCTATCTTAGATTTTTTTGTCGTCTCCAGCCAAAATATCTAAAAATTCTTAAATCAAGAAGGATTTTCTAGACAAATAAAAATTATTGTCTTGTTTTCAGAAAAAAAGTCAAAATTAAGTGCATTTTTGCTTGAAACAAGCAAAATAATCTGCCAATGGGGTAAGCAAAATAATCTTGTTTTCCCATTGTTCTAAGCAAAACTCACTTAATTTTGACTTGTTTTTTTTCTGAAAACAAGACAATAATTTTTACTTGTCTAGGAAATTCTTCTTGATTTAAGAATCTTTAGATATTTTGGCTGGAAACAAGACAAAAAATCTAAGCTAGAAAAGTATTTTTTTGCAGTGCAGTACCTGGATAAGACAGGCAATCTTATTAAGACATCTGTTAACATATTTATTTTTCCTCCAGCGTTTTTCCACATATTTACATGATCAAATGGTTATAGTGATGCTCATATTGAAAGTGCCATTTGCTTACAGTGGCAATTACTAAGCAACAATTGCAAGGACACTTAATGCATAATGACTGGATAGTGACAGCCAAAGTTACATGGTCTAGTCTTATTGGGTTCTCTCATTATTAGAAATGATCTATACTCTCAGAAAAAATTGTTTGCAGTACAAGTGACTTAAGATATTAGGCATTGTTTTCTTTTTAAAAAATCAGGTTTATGCTTAAAAAAAAAGAAAAAAAAAAGAAAGACAAGACTTGGTCCTAGGTCATAAATAAATCAAATAAATAAAGGATGCTAAGATATTTGTGTTGGAAAACAAGACAAAAGTACTAAGATTTTTTTATTATTTATTATTATTATTATTTTTTTTTTTGCAGTGTAACTTTTCAAAAATAACCTGTGACAACATTTTTTGTAGGTTTTTTTTTTTTTTTTAATTTTAGTTTAATTTACCACAAAACAAAGCCATGAATCTGCACAAATTATCTGATGCATTTTGGTCGAGTTGGGTTTAGCCCAAATTATGGTGTAAGTGTGAGTTTGTATGCAGTATAATTATTTTATCATCCAGTATTGATTTAGCAACATTAACCTGGTCTTGCAGTTCCCATAAAATCTAGGCATTTCCAGCAGAGCTCAATTATTTTGAGAGAGTAGGATTTAGAGATGTGTGAAGTATGGCAGATGTGGATGAAGACATCTCCAGGGATGATGTAATCCTCAAATGAGAGTCCTTCTAGAGTGCTTGCTAATTCTCCTCCTCTTCACGGAGGACACCAGCACCATATCAATATCTCATTCATATTTACTGTGTGCAACTGTACAGTTGAGTCTGAGCTGCTCAGGACTGATTAAAGATTACTCTCTCAGTGTCTGACCTCACGATCCCTCCCTACCGATCAGCAGGACTCCAAGTGCTCTGAATGAAAGACTCTCCTCTCCTCATGCTGCTGTGATGAAATACTCTGTAACCTCACAGCAGTGTAGAGAGACTTCCTCCCTTTGTTAATTATCTTGAACATATTTGAAGCAGATAAAGTGATTATGTGGCTGGAATAGAATTACAGTGAGACACTGAGTGGGAGAGGTAGAGAGCGAGAGCTCATACGTGGATATGTCAGCATGTGCACTAACAGAATAAGACTCAGGTTTTTCATCCAGAAGGATTTAAACTCATCATTAAAGAAATAGTTCACCTTCAAAACAAAGAGTAATTTGCTGAAAATGTACTCACGCTCAGACCATCCAAGATGTAGATGAGTTTGTTTCTATATGGGAACAGATTTGAAGAAATTTAGCATTCACTTGCCCACTGAAGTGAATGGGTGCCGTCAGAATGAGAGTCTAGACATCAACAATTTTCACTCAGAAATTATTAGTAAGTTTCACAAATAATTACATAGATATGGCAAGTAACACTGAATTAAACATGAGATTTAGAAGTAGAAAAACTAAAGCATAGTCCAATAATCTTTGTTTTATTTACATCAAAAAATATTTTTACTGTGTATCGACAGACAGCTAAAAGCTCAGGAGTCTCCACTGCTCAGTATGGCCCAAAATATGTGACCCTGGAGCACAAAACCAGTCTTAAGTCGCTGGGGTTTATTTGTAGCAATAGCCAAAAATGCATTGTATGGGTCAAAATTATTGGTTTTTCTTTTATGCCAAAAATCATTAGGAAATTAAGTAAAGATTATGTTCCATGAAGATTTTTTGTAAAATTCCTACTATAAATATATAAAAATGTAATTTTTGATTAGTAATATGCATTATTAAGAACTTCATTTGAAGAAATTTAAAGGTGATTTTCTCAGTATTTTGATTTTTTTGCACCCTTAGATTCCAGATTTCAAATAGTTGTATCTCGGCCAAATATTGTCCTATCCTAACAAACCATACATCAATAGAAAGCTTATTTATTGAGCTTTATTATGATGTATACATCTCAGTTTTGTAAAATTTAACCTTATGACTGGTTTTGTGGTCCAGGGTCACATATGTCTTTTGTAACAATCAAAACCAGTGTCTGCTTTCACTTCCCATTCCCATAGAGACACTAATGTTATCATGTTGCTAATTAGCTTCATTTGCGTAGGCATCTGTAGACGGCTCATAGCTGCAGTCTGTGAGCGTATCCTTCACCCTGAAACTCCCATTGAATTATCCTGTAGATTTCCCCTCTGTTCATTTACCAACCAATAGATTTGAACTCAGTTAGTCTCCCAGGCCATATGAATCCAAACATGGGTGGACTGATCTTTAAGTTGCTTATCTTTTACCCCCGAAGGATCAAATCTCATATAATACAATGTGTGTGTGTTTTTAAATAATAATTTTTATTTTTTATTTAATGTAAAAATTAGCATAAGTGTATTGTGCTGCTTATAGATTATTAAATAGTACCTTAATTATGATGCTTAATGCATATTTGTGACCATGGACCACAAAAGTCTTAAGTAGAACGGGCATATTTGTAGCAATAGCCAAAAATACATTGAATGGGTCAAAATGATTGATTTTTCTTTTATGCCAAAAATCATTAGGATTTTAAGTAAAGATCATGTTCCATGAAGATATTTGGTAAATTTCCTACCGTAAATGTATCAAAACTTAATTTTTGATTATTAATATGCATTGCTAAGAACTTTATTTGGACAACTTTAAAGGTGATTTCCTCAGTATTTTGATTTTTTTGCACCCTCAGATTCCAGATTTTTTTGATTATCCCACCCAAATATTGTTCTAACAAACCATATATCAAAGGAAAGCTTATTTATACAGCTTTCAGATGATGTATAAATCTCAATTTCAAAAAATTGACCCTTTTGACTAGTGTCCAGGGTCACATTTTTTAGTTACGATACATTACTGAATATATTGCTGTTCAATTTAAATGAGGAGACAATATCATTTTTCTCTTTTACTATAATATAGTAAAGTATTTCTGTAAAGAGACACTTGAAGAAATATATATTTGAATTTGTAAGATACATGGCACATTGAATTACGGTGCTCTTTAATTTACTGTCACCACTCAGCCTAAGAGTGCTTTGCTTTGTAAGTCTGTTGTCTCTTTTGACACATGTGTGAATTGCTGTAACCTGATTTATCAATTCAAAACTATCAGCAAAGATTTAACATGGACTTTGCTGTAAAATATATGTTGTGTAATAATAAAGTCATTTAAAATTTTGGTCTTGATCTTATCCAAAACTCTAAATCCAAAACCGTATGGCCTGGTTTCACAGACAGAGCTTAAACTAAGCCAGAATTAGGCTATAGTTTAATTAGGACAGTTAAGTAATTTTTATAAACATGCCTTAGAAAAAAAAACATTGCTGGTGTCCATCTTGCGACAAAACAAAGGCACTGATTTATTTTAAGATTAGTCAGTGCAAGTTGCTTTCAGTTGAAACAGCTCAGATTTAAGCCCTGTCTGTAAAAGCGGGGATATAAATCCTAAAAGAACTTAAAACACAAAATTAGGTAAACTCATGTGTCATATGATTCTAAACAAGAACCACTAGGTGGCACCATTCCCAAAAGACCAAAATCACCCTGCCTGCGCTTTCTTTTCCAACACCATCTCTTAAATGCAAATCTCAGCCCCAGTGCCTTTGACAATAAACATGGCTACATTTTCCATGAATCTGAAAGCAGGTTGGCATTTGTTTTACCATTCATTCTGAATTTATAGTAAATCCATATGTAAATAACTTCATTTTGTGCAAGTGTTATATATTCTCCCACTGTTAAATAAGGTAATGTTAATAAGAAAGTGACAGACTCAGGTGTATCTCCTGAGATTGGCTTTTTTTATTGGCAGTAAGCAGGGACAGTGGACAAGCGGTGATCTAAGCCTGTGCGAGGAGGTAAATGTCATGCACTGCTTGTTTTTATTGAAGGTTCTGGCGCAATCTGCCCTTTTCCGTTCCTGGGACCTATTGTTTAAATAGGAGCTTTTAATGCAGGGCACCAGATGGGCCCTCAAACAAGTGTGGATAGAGGCATGTTTACCGGTCAGCGGTGTGTGCAGAGCAGGTAAAAATATTAAACACCCTGCTCCGATGGCCGTGAGGCAGACGTGACACTTTTGCTTGTAAAGCTTTATTAGGCATGTGCAATTGTGGAGAGGATATTAGCATACAGAAGGGAGGATATGAGAGCAGATATGTGCAGCGATTTGAAAACACATTTAAAAGGAGGTGAAGTTGTTTCTGCACTAGACTGGATGCATCATTACTGTATTATATGAATAAGAGCGTGTTTTATGACTGAGTGCCAAATTAGCATAAATGGCTGACAGGGAGGGTTTTATCCACGGTATTTTGCAACATGGATGCTATATTTTGTACATGTGCCAGACTTCCGATTAATTTGCTGCTAACTAGTAAAAAAAAAAAAGTACATTTAACTCTAAAACTATTTGCACTACAAACCAGTGTGTTTATGATTATAATAGTTAAATAAATGTTTGGAATATCAGCATAAAAGACATGTTTTTGTACAGGTCAAATAAAATAAAGTTGCTATAATCAGTGTTGGGGGTAGTTACGTAATCAGATTACTTTTTTCAAGTAACTAGTAAAGTAACATATTACTTTTTAATTTACAAGAAAATATCCGAGTTACTTTTTTCCCCAGTTATTGATTGAAAGCTCTCTTGTTCTTATGTTGAGAGAAATAAGATGTAAGGGAGTAAGATGTTACTTTAGTTCTAGAATAAATGTGAACATGCATTAATTCATCTCACTCCCAAAAAACAGATTCAGTATTTCTCAAAATGAATAAAAACAGCGAAATGCAACGCAGAATATGATGCAAACCTGCAATAATTACACTGTAAACAAAATCTGTAGAAATTACAGTATTACTGGCAGCTGGTTGCCAGTAACTTACTGTAGGTTTAAATTTATGCTATTTATTGGCAACAGTTTGTTCAAAGTTAATTGAACATTAAACATTAACAAGTCTTTATCTTTACAGAATAAAACTAAAATAACAGCCTCATGCAAAGCATTCTGGGAACCAAAATCTGAAGGAAAAAAAACAGAAAAAGGTTGATGAAGGTTTCTGGTTCCCAGAATGCTTTGCAGTAGGTTGTTATTTTATAGTTTTATTCTGTAAAGACAAAGACTTGTTAATGTTTAATGTTCATTTAACTTTGAACAAACTGTTGCCAGTAAATAACATGAATTAAAAATCTACAGTAAGTTACTGGCAACCAGCTGCAGAACTACAGCAAATTTTTTACAGTGTAGATATGTTAAATAATACAAAAATATTTTATGTATTTAATCTCATTTTATTAACCAGTGCCTTTGCTTCTGACCTTTGATGATCCAATGCAACCATACTAATAAGCAAAAAAACAAACAAGCAAACCCTGCCCAGATTTAAAAAGTAATGCAAGAGTAATGTAATGCATTACTTTCCATAAAAAATAACCAAGTAACGTAATTAGTTACTTTTTAGGAAGTAGCTCAATATTGTAATGCATTACTTTTAAAAGTACCTTTCCCAACACTGATTATAATGCACATTTATTTTGTTTGACAAACAGGCATATCACATGTTTGAAGACACTCAATAATAAGGCTATTATCTTTGTTTTTTCATATTACTGTGACATTTCAGTAATCAGCGTGGCTCTGAAAAATGGGTGGAATGCCCCAATTACTGTCTTGTGTTGTATTGGACGTGTGTCGTGGATTGCGTGTGTTTGAGCACCTGGCTCTCTGTCAACACAGGATCAGGTCACTGTGTACATTACGCCGCTCACAGCCATCGCAGCGAACGACAAAGGCTGCTTGGTTTCCTGTGATTAAAACTGAAGGCCAATACTTACCACACCAGGCTTTTGATTAACTGCCTCGATTTTCTTTCTTTGGAATATTTTGATAATTATGATCTCTTGTTTTTTTCCATACAATCTGCTTCTGACGTCATGCGTCATTAGGTTTTTAGGTCTAAACGCTTCTTCAGATCCCAAAAGCAAACAACAAACAGTGTGCTGTAGTACTTCCTGTAGTACATCTCCAGATTGAATGACTCACTTAGTCAGACAGTGATTTAGTTTTTCTTTTGAATCTGTCAGATATTGGAGTTTATAAAAGCTTAGCCTAAATGTGTGATTTAAATATACAGTTCTAATAAACAGCTGTCGGGAAAGTATTCTCAATTGATACGAGTAGAGGTTTGAACTCGAAAACAGTTTGCCTTACATCACAAATTAAAAAGCAGACAGAAGGCACTGGTAACCAAAACTGTTTCTGGTTCTTCAAAATATCTTTAGTATTTCACATTTAAACAGGTTTGGAAAGACATGATGTGAGCGAATGATGACAGAATCTCTAATGATGAGGCTGTCTATGTGCAGCAGAGGTGCCCAGGTGTTTTACTATGAGTATAAATACTGTGTTTTATACAGCTATATTATAATAAAATTAAAATATATATATTTTTTTAATTAAATTCACTTACAGGGTTTGAAAAACAACAAATTGTGAACAATTGGAAATATGCAGTATTTCTTTATGTTGGTTCTTTAACACCATTTCCCTGTACTAAAAGTAAAAACTTTTTGAAAAGTACGGTTTTTAAATGTTTTTTTAACAGAAGTCTGTTCTGCTCACCAAAGTGCAGCAAAAAAACAGTTAGATTTTCAAATATTTGTACTATTTAAAATAACTATTTTCTATCTGAATATATTTTAAAATGCAATTTATTCCTGTGATTTTAATGCTGAATTTTTAGCATCATTACTCTAGTCACATGATCCTTCAGAAATCATTCTAATATTCTAATTTGCTGCTAAATTTGTTTTTATTGTTATTACGTTGAAAACAGCTGAGTAGAATTTTTTCAGGTTTCTTTGACAAATAAAAAGTTCATAAGAACAGCATTTATCTGATATAGAAATGTTTATAAATTTCATTATCATCACTTTTGATCAATTTAAAGCATCCTTGCTAAATAAAAGTATTAATTTCTATAATTTTTACCCCCTCCCATATATACACACACACTTTGAGCAGCAAATCAGCATTTTAGAATGATTTCTGAAGGATCATGTGACACTGAAGACTGGAGTAATGATGCTGAAAATTTGGCTTTGATCACAGGAATAAATTACATTTCAAAATATATATTCAAATAGAAAACAGTTATTTTAAATAGTAAAAATATTTCAGAATTGTACTGTTTTTCCTGTACTTCAGATCAAATAAATGCAGGCTTGGTAAGCAAAAGAGACTTCTTTAAAATACATAAAAAATGACAAGTGACTGGTAATGTAGCTTCCAACCGTCTTAAATTCAACATCTGAATAGTTTCCTGTTGAATGTCATCTATAAGAAGAACCACCAGTTGCTTTAAAGATGTTGGAGGAGGGAATCGGGAATGTTAAAGTTAATCTAGGTGCTCCTACTATCCAGGTTTTACGATCGTAACACCATGTTTTTCACATGTTAGCATTGGTTTGTGATTGAAGTTTGCGTTCTTTCACTGACAGCGGCTTTGTGAAGCTCTCTGTGGTTGCCCTTTGGGAAAACTTCAAGCTATATATTGAGGTTTACTGTCACTTGCTGTAGTAGTTTTGTGTTGTTTAGAAACAAAGTCCCTATCATTCACTTTTTGCCCACTATTCTTTGTTGCTGATGAAGTCTTGCCATGCTTTCTGTATCCAATCATAATTGTAAAGACTGCTGTTTTTTAAAACACAAAACAATTGGACTGCTAAGATTACAGATGCTCCTGCTAACAGGCTCACAAGTCACCAATTTCACCCACAGATTGCACTATACACTGCTGAACATAATTTATACTACAGTGATACAGCCTAGACAACATAGACAAGGAAAATAAAAATAAAAGATAATTGCAGTTTTTTTTTTTTTTTTTTTTTTTACTGTAAAGATTAATTATATTAACCCCTATTATAATAAATATTCACATTATTTTGTCCAATTAATCAGACACTAGATATAATTTTTTATATATTTTTTTTTACCAGTGGGTGCAGGTCATTATATTTCATTTATGTGAAATTTCGCAAAATAAAGTAAACTGTGACATATTATACCCCAAAAATTCTTCATACAGTGGACTGCCAGAAAAAACTGATACGCATCAGGGACCAAAAATCTGATTTGACACTTTGACCTGACCTTGTTTTTTTATATACCGCTTTATCAAAGTTATCTGACATTATCAAGATGAATTTGTTCAATGCAAAAAGTAAACAAATGTTAAAGAAAAAAAATAAATTAGAAATGAAGACATGCTTCAATGGGATGTACTTTGTCATTGGCTGTGCTTGAGAGCTTCACATACTTTCACATGTATGCATTTTTCATCCAAAATGTCTTGTGGTGCATTTACATGTAAATATTCTCCCTTGAAATTAAACCCACAACCTTGGCGTCTACGGGATCATTTTAAGCATTAATCAGGATGTTCATCCAAACATAACACAGAAAGCCACCACCTTCTCCTCTGGCCTTACCAGCTGCCCTTTGACCAATGGCCTTTTCATACTGGCCATGTGCTGCAAGACAGAAGGGTCTCCTCACATTACTCACGGGGACAGCCGAAGAATCAGCGCAAGACGCCCTCGCCAAAACCCTTCGGACAGAGACGGATGACCAGGAACCTTCTCCCTTCAGTGGCTGTCAGCATGGGCGTCCGTCAGCAGCTTATAATGGAGGGAGTCAATGGAGCGAGGTTTAGGTCAAGTTTGGAGCCTTCAACGTGGGACTGTCATCAAGCAATCAAATCAATCATATTCAGCATTGGGAGCCAAGATCTCAAAGGGGGAAACTGTAATGGACTGCCACATTCTAGTATCTATGATGGCCACTTTTAGAGCTAGTTTGTGAAAAGACAATGGGTGAAAGGGTGAGCAGAGACAAGAAGATTTACAACACAACAACAAGGGTCAATAAGAAAAGGCACAATGGCCATCAAAACATGTAACGCCTTCTCACCATCAAACAATAGGGCAAATATTCACACAGAGGAACATTTTATTGCTCAGAAGGTCACTCTGTGAACATTCATCATCTACGTTTCATTAACTTTATATTTTAGAAAAGTCTTCTAAAATTCAGGGAGAATAATACGTATAAATTAGACTTTTTTACATACAGAAGATATGTGTGAGATTATAGTAAAATCTTCTCTTTATCTTGTTTTTTTACATCTGGATGTTTTTCTATTGATTTCATGGTATAAACACAAAGACCTGCAGCAATAAAGTGTTATATCACATATCATATATGTTCAATTTTTGAACAGTTTTAATGTTTTTTTTTTGGAGAAGTCTCTTCTGCTCACCAAGCCTGCATTTATTTGATCCAAAGTACAGCAAAAACAGTAAAATTCTGAATTATTTTTATTATTAAAAAAACTTTTCTATCTGAATATATTTTAAAATGTAATTTATTCTTGATTTCAAAGCTGAATTTTTTTTGTCTCATTATTCCAGTCACACAATCTTTCAGAAATCATTCTAATATTCTGGTTTGCAGCTCAAAAAACATTTTTTATTATTATTATGTTGAAAACTGCTGTGTAGAAGTTTTTCAAGTTAATTTGATAATTAGAAAGACAGAAAAACAGCATTTATCTGAAATAGGCATCGTTTGGAAAAAACAATATATACTCACTCCAAAGCTTTTGAATGGTATAGTGTATACTGTTACAAAAGCTTCTTCTTTTAGATAAATGCTGATCTTTCTATTGATCAAAAAATCCTGAAAACTAAACTGAATCCTGAACTAAACTGTTTTAAATATTGATACATCATATCAATGAATATCATATGTTCTAAAGTAAATAAAACGATGATTGAAGTATGTTTTACAATGGTTTCTACGTCAAAACTTCATGCTTAATTCAATGTGTTACTTGCAATCCTACACTTTTTTTTTTCTCAGTGCAAATGAAAAACAGTTTTGGTTCTCCAAAGAACCTTTCAGTGGACAGTTCTTAAAATAACCTTTTTTCTTAGTGTGAAGAACGTAATCTAAAGCACATTTTTTCACTATAAACGGAATGGAACCATAATGGCAGTAAAGAATCTTTATTTTTAGGATTGTAAGACATCATTCTCACTCTCTCTCTCTCTTTCCTATTCTCATTCATTCTTTTCTCATGTCACAGAGCATCTTTCACCTCCGCTGGTGATGCTGAAGGAATGCGGCCTCAGATTAGAGCCACCTGTCATGTGAAATACCAGAGCCACACTCCCCATTGACATTTCAACATGACATTTGAGATCCACTCCATCTCACTGAGGGAGACTATGAAATACACCTTCCTTTTGCATTGTCCCATTATGTGGAAAAGACACGGCATCAGAACATTTACAGGACAAAAGATTTGGCCATTGTGTTGATCGCATTAACTGGGTAACCTTTAATTTGGAACTGGCGCTTGGGCTACAGTTTTCATTTTATTCACTTCATGACTGTAAAAAAAAATTATAATAATAAAAAAGATTTCAACAATGAAAGGCTGTAAAAGGGCTACAGTGTTTTTGGTTAACAGTAAATTGCCTTACTTCATTTAAAATAAAATAGATTTTATTCTCAGTCATATAATTTACACCTATCTGTGCACATTAGGGTTATGTTTCATCTCATGTTGTTAAATGAATTTTTGCATTATTTTACATGTGTGTCATGTGTGTTACAAGGATGATGTTTTGTATTTGTGTGACACTGTGCACCTTCTGTATATCAGTATCTACTTCAACTTGTGTAAAAGCTACTTGAGATGAGTTTTAATTCATAATTTTTTGATAGTTACAAAACATATTTTAGTACTTTGATAGATTGGTATTTTAACATTGTATCAGTTAACACACAGTTGAGGTCAAAAGTTCAAAAGCTCCAGAAGGCTCTAAAGGGCAGTACTAAAGGAAATATAATATTTATGCAAAATAAGAACAATGTACACATCTTCGTTCTGTTTCAAACGTTTTCACCCCCCGGATCTTAATGCATGGTTTTTCCTTCTGGAGCATCATTGAGCATTTGAACCTTCTGTAATAGTCCCTCAGTGTGAAAAGATTGTTGGAAAGGGTTCAAATACACAAAAATGCTGGAAGACCAAAGAATTTGCGGGACCTGAAGGATTTTTTTGAAGAACTGCAGGCAGTTTAACTGTCCAGGACAAACAATGGATGAACAACTATCACTAAACAAATAACAAAAACTAGGTCAGTTGTATAAATTCAACTATTATTTTCTATGGTGGACTATATGTAAATGTATTTTATGTAAAATATCTTATTCGGGTCAGTACTAAATAAACAGAAACATGCATTTGTACGATCCCTCTTATTTTAGCAAAATAATTAACATTTTGCAGATTCTAAAAGGGGGATGTAAACTTTTGACCTCAACTGTAAATTTAGGATCAACACATTAAAATCTAAAACTTTATTTTTGTAATTTTTACATTTTTATTTATTTACATTTTTATTTATTTTTTATTTATAACAGTGTTGAAATCTGTCGTAAATAGGAAAGAAGCAACTGTCAAGTTATGCTAGTAACATTTTTCACGGATAAATAAAGAGCATTAGTAAGTAAGTTGCTTTTGTTAAACATTGTTTTGCCATTTTAAGTTTATATGGCCTCTGAACACATGAGTTATGAAGGGTTATAAACAATGGTTGGTTTTTGGCAGTGTTAGTTGGCACACTATAGACCTATTGAGGCAGACACTTGTGGGCGGACTCCTTTGACCTTTTAGCCTTTTGACCAGTAAGCCACCATCCTGCAACCAACTAGAATGCTCTAGCAATCATCCAAAAACCTTATCATGGTGACTGGTGACTTTTGCATGGGCAATCAGCCTGCACATTTAGGATTAGCAAAAATCAAAATGATGTCTTCTGTCCTCATTCGTTATTCACAATTCTTCATTATAACGCAATGATTTTGAAAACTTACAATAAGATAAAATATGACATAATTCAGAAAAGATTATGAGCCACAACAAACAACATCAGCCAAACGAGAGTGGGTTTTCGATTTGATTATCTAATCACATTCCTTGTAATCTCCATCAGTCCTCTAAGACCCTTCCAAACCGGCTCATCACGGCTGATCATGTGATTGACGGAGGCACGGCGGCACAAATCAGCTCTGAGGATCTAGAGCAGCACACGGAGAATGCTGGTGATTAATGCGCCCATCATGCGAGGGAGAATTTATTTCTACACAATTAGCATATCGCTGATTGTCTCAGATCACACCCTGTTCAGACCTCAAGGGTCATGATACTGTGGTCATATGGAAAACATAAAAATGATCTGAACTGGATAGATAGAAAAACAGACAGACAAAAGACGAATGACGGAAGTATGATTATTATTTTGTGATACAAGGTACATTTGAGGTCAAAATTTGACACCCCCCTTTCAGAATCTGCAAAATGTTAATTATTTTGCATTTATTATTTTTAGCCTTCTGTAATAGCTGCATTTGAGTCCCTCAGTTGTCTTCAGTGTGAAAAGATGGATCTCAAAATCATACAGTCATTGCTGGAAAGGGTTCAAATACACAAAAATGCTGAAAAACTAAAAAATCTGTGGGAGAACAGCAGGCAGTTTAACTGTTCAGGACAAACAAGGGACTCATGAACAACTATCACTAAACAAAACACAGCTGTAGATCATTCAGTTAACAACACAGTATTAAAAATCAAGGGGGTGTAAACTTTTGAACAGGGTCATTTTTTATAAATTCAACTATTTTCTCTTATATGTAAACATCTTTTTGTGAAATATCGTATTCAAGTCAGTACTAAATAAACAACATCATGCATTTTGTATGATCCCTCTTGTTTCGGAATTTTTTTTTAACATTTTGCAGATTCTGAAAGGGGTGTGTAAACTTTTGACCTCAACTGCAAAAATGCAACTGTAAGGCAAAAACATCATTTTGAAAGATGGATTTATGATGTATTAAAGCTTGTTAATTTCAAACAAAAGAAAATTTACATAATGTGCAGCTTTAAAATGTGCAAATAAATAAGCAGGTAGATTTAAATAGTGATATACACTGACAACTGAATTACTAACTAAATGTTGTATTTCTTTTACTTTTTGGTGAACAGACGGCTAATTCATATGAACTCAGATTTTTACATGGCCGGCTGATGGTTATGTGTATGCATGGAACTTCATGCTTACTTTTTTTTAAGTATAAATTCTTGCATAATTGCCACCTTGTAAAATAGTTACGTTTTCCCCATGAGATCCAGCTGGAATTAGTCCCTTGACTTTATATTAGAATAGTTCTGATTCCAGGATGACTCATTTGTTTTATTGCAATGAATACAAGCTGGATTGCAACTAACCCAATGGAAGGCTTGCAGATGTTGTGTCTGACAATCTCTTTTCTTGGTTCTCCAAAGTGTAGTCCTCCACACCAAGGCCTACCGTGTTAACCAACCTAAGCGCGGGTCAAACTCTTTGTCATGTCTAGTTTAAGGCAGATGTAAAGGCATTGCCTTAAGCTAAGCGCCTGAGCTCATTTCCAGGGTCTTATTATGCAAACCACTCCCTGACGCCCACAGTCTAATTAGGCCTAAATTAATTTGAGTCCAATCTTTTATGTCTCTGGCCCAGGCTGTACCACTTCCCTCCATTTGCAGAATCATATTAATGTTCGTGTGGGAGCACTACTGCTGCAGATGAAAAGACTGATACAATTAATTAAGTCCTGCCTCTGTTCTTGCCTCCTCTCGGCAGAGAAACGATAAGTGCAATGAGCTGCCTCTTATTAACCCCATTATATGGGCTAATAAGGAAGATCATATACAAATCAAGGATGATGCACAATTATACGGGAATGCAAATGATGGCAGCTAACGAGCTGTGTGTCAATGTTGGAAATGCTTTGTTTGGGAAACGCGACATTCAGCATTCTTAACACGGCCTCGTTTATTTGTGTGCCTGTGTGAGCGTCTGCGCGGGCATAATTGCATGTTGCATGTGCATGCCAACGAGTGTTTGACGCTCTTCTCGCATGCTCTTCATTTAGTGTCAATGCGGTCAAGAAATCAGAGCTTCTACATTTTTAAAAAGGCCCTTTTCGGCATCAGTGGTTTCATGAAGGACCTTTAACATCTATGGAACTTTTGCATTGCACATTTTTATAGCACAAAAAGTTTTGGTAACACTTCATGTATATTGCTTTATAAAGGGTTATTAAAGAGCATAACGAATTATACTTATTTATAATGTGTGTTGTAACTCATCTTGTTCTAAATAATTATAACCAAATTTAAAATGCATAGTGTAACAATGAATTTATAAGCCTTATAATGTACAATTGTTTATGATATTGTAAAATGCATAATTAATGCATTAAAACTACTTTTATAATGTATTATACATTAAGGCTTTAAGTAAAGTGTTACCAAAGTTTCTTCTGATTGTTGTTTGTCACACTAAGAATGAAAATGGTTTACTAAAAGGTTCTTTTTGGAATGTTCTTCTATAGCTTTGTTACAAAAATACAACTTTTGGAAGCTTTATTTTAAGAGTAAAGGCAGTTCGCAAAGCAAAAGGCTGCTTTCAGAACCATGGACAGCAGCCTTTGAGTGCCAGTGTTCTCAGGCTGTGCTTTCAGCACTCAGTTGCCCTCATCTTTGCTTTAGAAAATGTTTCATTCAGTTTCTTTTAATAATACTGGTATCATATTACTACATCAACTCAAATGTATGCATATACACACCATGTATCATGACATATTAACACATTTTGCTTATCCTTGAGATAGAATATCTGCTAGTCTTCAAACAAGCCAGAAATTGATCATTTTCTGATTTAAAGAGTAGTTCATAAACATTGGAAGGTTTAGAGAAAACAAAATAAACAGGTTTTGTGTGGATGGTGCAATAGCATATGCCAGCCTGTAGGAGGAGCAGTGCAGACCCTTACCACACATTGCTTAAACATTTTAAACTCTTAATACTGAGGCATCAAATATTTTGATTTGATATTACGGTGTTCAAGTCTGTTTAGGGAATCAATATCTAATAGCGATGCTATTTTTTAGACTCCACCACACAAACAACAGTCAAACCGAATGCTCACACAGATGCAATTTATTTAAAGCCTGCTCTAGTCCACGTTTTACTTTCAGCATTAAACCACTGGGCTTGTAAACAGCTATGGCATTCGTTACGATGCCCACATTTGCCTTGTTATGAGTTTAGAGTAATATGTTGATAAGTCTTTACTGTGATCATATTGAGAGGGGGCTCGTGGCCAGTAGGGGAGGGGCGCGCGCCGGCCGAGCAGCTGTATGCAAATGAGACGCGACAAGCACGCGCCACACAGCAAACACGCGCACATACGGCCGGTGCGCACGCACACAATCTCATTAAAATGCCATCGAAGTGCATTGTGCTGGGTAAGACCTAGACAAACAAACTTCACAGAATGTTAACACAGAGCAAAACATGTTTCGATAAAGGGAAAATGAGTGAAGCGTCTGAACTTAGGATGAACTGAAATATTAGACGAGCGCAAATCCAGCTGGACGCGGATGCATGATTTAAGCAGAACTTTAGATGATGTTGGGAACGTTTGGATGGCGCAGCGCAACTATGCATGTTAAAATACAGAAACATTTGAGTCTTGCGTGTCGTGTTAAACTCCGCTATTGTTGTAATATTTGTGAAACTGCAGGGGAGAATGGTGGCAGGCGCATATCTCAATGCTTGAGCAATTATTTGACTCGGTCATACAGCAGCTTTATGCTAATGAGGGGCACAATAGATGAATGCAAACCCGTGCAACACGTCTGTCCAATTATGCGCGCAAAAGAGAATTTAAAGCAACTGTTTCATAGAGTAAAAATAAGACCGTTTGGTGCTCTGATCTAAACCTTTACAGTTAAAATCTGCGATAGACCTTTCCAAACTGTGCTTTTACTGAAATATAGTAAACTAACTTATTTAAAAGAGCACTCAAATCATTTGGAATTTAGTATTTCATTTTTAACTTTGACTAGCTCTCATTTTTCTGTGCTTATTTCTCAGAATACACAACTGATGATTTTATTTAAAGTAAACGAACACATTTTGTAGTTTGAGGAGCATCAGTGAAGTCTACACTAGTGAACTTCATGTAAAGTGGAGCTGATTTTTTTTTTTTTTTTTAACTAGGCTATTGTAGTTCATTATATTTACAAGAAATGCGTGTAAGTTTGCGCTGCAGTTGAAAGCGTTAAATAAAACGTTCTGGCTAAAGCTTCAGTGTCTGAAGTTGTCAGCGGTCAGGGTGGTTTGAAGAAATGCAATGATGGCTGACCCCTGGCTTGACCTCGAGGTCAGTGCTCATCTTTGATTGCGTCCAGCACGCGTCTCTCTTTTGGCCAGATTGCTCGTGTATCCCTGTAGAGGTCAATTTGCTTTTCAAAGGCAAAAAAGCCTGTGACGGCTGGCCAGACGCGGCCATTGTGTTGAGAGATGAGGGCTTCTTCTGATGACTTATGCATGCGTTAGCCAGCTGATTTATACTGCCCTCAGACAGACGCGTGGCATTACAAATGTCTCTAATGTCCAGATTTGCAAACACAGGAAGCGCTTTGGACATATTTAGCATGTTCGTGTTGCATACGCACTAATTAAACAACACGCAAAGTGTAATTACTTTGTGGAGCTGTTTGGAAATACTCAGTGTAGTTTTTAAGTATAAGATAATTACACGAAATATGCGTTAAACGTAAACTTTAAACTGCAAACATGGGCTACACATACTGTACACAAAACAATTCCCCCACCCAAACTGTTCATTTTTTTCTGAAATTAAATTATATTGCAAACTGACTACTGTAAAATCTTTCATTGTGTATTGCAGTGGCTGGCTATTATGATAAATTATTAAAAAAGCAACTTTAATGTAATCACTTCTGTATTTAACGCATTTAAAATCATTCTAAAAAAAAGTTGTAAATTTTGATTAAATGCAGGTCAAAAACTATATATTCTGTAATCTGCAGTCCCAGAATAAAGTAGTGGTAAAATATACATTTTAAACATTTTAAATTTAGAAAACAGAGAAATGCATGAAGATTCAAGTGAAGACATTCCCCATGTCTAAACTAAGCATTCGAAAGGAAGTTTCTTTGTTGTCGGTCATTTGAAATTCTGATGATGAGGACGATGATGGCAGTGAGTGACATTTCCTTCTGTGCCCTACAGCCGCGGCACGCGTTCCTCTCTATACATCTCCATCAGACCGTGAATAGAGAGCAGCGCGCATTACTACAATAAAGGCCAGGTACATCTGCTCTGTAGCGCCCGGTCCGAGTCTCTCAGCCCTCCCACGGGCAATTCCACAGAGATCCTCGCTCGCTCCTGATTGGATGAGGATGAAGCGACGAGGGGCGAGAACAATAACATCATTCCAGCTTAAAAAGAGTGCAGCTATGCGTTGAGGAGCAAAAGCATCTCTCAGAGGGAGGGAGGCGGACGGCGCGTTTGTGGCTCTGGATCTCGTCTCGTTGTGCCTTGTCATCCTCGCCTCATCCATCCGCCGACATGCCCAAAGGATTCCTAGTAAAAAGGAACAAGAAAGCAGCGCTCGTTTCGTACCGGATACGTTCGGATGAGGACGGAGGAGCCGCTCCAGAATGTCAGATCACGCAGATCGCCTCGCCTCCACCCGCGCCCAGCGCCTCCAAGCCGGACAGCATCACCTCAGCGTTCCCGTCGGACGGAGCCGAGGCGCCGGTGCCGGTTCACAGCGCCAAGCCGGTGCAGTTCGGCAACCCGGAGACAGTGTACCAAGCTCTGTACAGCCCCACCCGGCCCATCAGCAAGGAGCACGACAGGAAATATTTCGAGAGGAGTCTCAATCTCGGCTCGCCCGTCTCTGCCGAGTCGTTCCCGACTCCCGCCTCTCTCACCAGCCTGGACCATCATCACCTTCTGTTCGCGCCGATCGACTTGAAAATCGGCACCAGCAACAGCAACCGGGCGGGCACGGCGCCAGTCATCCGAACCGGCGCCAAAAGACCTTCCTCTGACGCCGCGGAGCGTAAAAGCAGCAAAAGCGCCAAGAAACCCAAAGCCATACGCAAGCTCAACTTTGAGGACGAGGTGACCACGTCCCCGGTGCTGGGCCTGAAAATCAAAGAGGGGCCCGTGGACCTGAAGCCCAGGGCGGCCTCGGGCAACACCAACAAGCCCCTGGGGGAGTTCATCTGCCAGCTCTGCAAGGAAGAATACTCGGACCCGTTCTCCCTGGCACAGCACAAGTGCTCCCGGATAGTGCGGGTGGAGTACAGGTGTCCCGAGTGCGAGAAGGTCTTCAGCTGTCCGGCAAACCTGGCCTCCCACCGGCGCTGGCACAAACCGCGCGTGCCGAGCGCGCCCAAACAAGCCCTCCAGCCCGCCAAACCCTTCCCCGAGGAGTTCCCCAGCGACAGAGACTCCCCGAGTCCGGGTCTGTCAGAATCCGGCTCCGAAGACGGGCTCTACGACTGCCAGCACTGCGGGAAGAGATTCAAGCGCCAAGCCTACCTGAGGAAGCACATCCTGGGACACCAAGCGCAAATCCAAAATCAAATCCTCGGAGAGGCTTTCCGCAGCGCAGAGAGCCCCGACATCGTGCCCTCGGAGGACAGCCAAAGCCCGGGTCCGCTCAATCTAAGCCCCGCGGACTGTCTCGCGTGTCCGGCTTGCGGAGAGAAGCTGCCCAACCGGGCGACCCTGGAGCGACACCTGCGCCTCCTGCACGACGACTCCCAGGCATTTCCCTGCAAGTTCTGCCCCGCCACTTTCTACAGCTCGCCGGGTCTCACCAGACACATCAACAAATGCCACCCCACCGAAAACAGGCAAGTCATCCTTCTCCAGATGCCCGTGCGCAACGCCTGCTAAAGACGTTCGAACCCACACCGATCCGTCCTTTTAGAACGATCTATTTTCTTCATCCAATCCCTCGCTAGAAAAGTCTGGAGAAAAGTATTAGTTTGGTCCTTACAAAGGTATTTTTCTAGAACCCTTGCACACATGGTAATGTAATAGCTCCTAGACCTAAGATATGTTCATGTACCTCTGCCTTGAATTCACATGCTGTGCGTTTCACGTCTGTAGCTTTAATCTAGTATGTGAATTACGGGACTGAAAATGTTCTCTCTTTCTCTCTTCTTACTGAAACTACTACAACAACAAATCTTGAAAAGTTTCCCTTTAGTAGCCAGAAATGCCTTTATAGAAATACATCAAACTACTGCCTTAAGAACTCTTCAGTGTAATGATTGTTTTTGAATGTCGGCACACAATTACAGCTTACTATCATGATGTAAAATTATTGTAATATGTTTATTCGTAATATTTTATTTATTTATGTATTTATTTATTTTCAATGGCTTTGTATAAATTATTGTGTGACTTTTTCTCCTGTGTCACATGTTGAATCGTTGTGTCGAGATCATCTTGTCTTGGGTTTTGTGCGCTCCCTTGAAACGTGAAGCTCTTATAGATGCAATCTTTTTCTACGTATACAGCTTATTTTCCTAAATGTTTGCTACCTAGCGCTTTATATGTGCGTCCGTGTTGTCTACTCAAATAAAATATTTTCAAAATGAAACAGCTTTTTGTTCGTGCGTATTTGCCACCCAAACCCACCTTATAATACAATATAGAAAGTTATTATCGCTCAATATGAACTGGTAATTGGTAAATTATTGGAATTCCAAGAGCCTCCATACACACATAAGAGTTCCATCCTATTATTTATCTACAGATTTATACAGAAACAGATAAAGTTAAGAACAAAATAGAGGTGTAAAAGTGTTTTGTGCAGTCCACTTCACTACTGCAAAGTTAATGTGCAGCTTTACCAACTGTTACTGCAGCTACAAGGTGTCTTTCCACAGGTGTCAAATGCTCAGATGATGTACAGTAAAGCGCTCAGCCAACCTCTGGCAGTTCTCACCTCTACAGTTTCTATTCCAAACCCCTTTCCATGCTTTAAACAGCAGCATTATTGATTTTAAACTGGTCAGGTCATTATGAAGTCACCACGTAAGCTCAGCTTGATCAATGAAATAATGTAGTTGGCCAACTGTAAATTCAGCTGAAATCATTTAAAGGCTGACAACTGCCTTTGTAATAATGAACTCAGAAATGTACAAGGGCATCAACCCTGTAATACATTTCAGCACAGGCATTATTGATTCTGAGCCGAGTCAAATTCATTTTTATATCTGTGCCTGCTTCATACATTTTTTTTTACCATGACAGATCTCAAAAAATGCAACCAATCCATCTTTACATATGTTACTGAAAGAGTCAATATATCAGTGTATAGGCTCAAATAAGCTCACACAAATCAAAGGCGTTATCAAGGTGAAGTTTGCAAAATGAGCATCTGATTGTTTGTGCACATTATATTAATGTTTCTAACAGGCTGTTTCTCACTAATGATTTTACTCATGATTCATTTTATGCGTAACCATTCATTTCTTTATGCATTTTAAGAGTGCAATTGCCAAAAAAAATAGGGGGAAAAAAAAATCATGCATTTTGTTTTGGTCAGATTTTGTGTGCATGCACACACACACACACACACACACACATACACAGTCAGTAATTAAATGTGAGTGTACTGGAGGCCACCTGCATGAGCTGTAGGTGTTGGAGCGTGTGCACCTGTACTCCGGTGAGGGACGCGTCTGTGCTCATGGAGCAGCAGGGGAGACAGATGGGAGGGGGGTCAGGTTACCCTCAATATTCCCTCAGCTCCAGCAACAGAACAACCTCTAACCCTGAGCATCACTTCCACCCACTCACTTCAACACACAATATGGCCATGGCATTCTCTCACAAGAGCACAGAGTCATGGATGATTTCAGACACGCATACAGTACAACAGCACTTCATCATACAGATTCTCCAGGTCAGAAGCAAAGGAAGAGGTCAAAATCAATGTCATATTTCATGCAAAAAACACAGGGTTTCAATAATCACAAATGACTCCAATGACTCATTTGGTGTTCCACCGGAGAAAAATAACTCAGGTTTGGAACAACACCAGCAGAATTTACTTTTTTTGAGTGAACTAGACTTTAAAGAGGAGATGCAAGTAGTTGACAAACAGTATCCCCTGATTTCACAGACAAGGCTTAAACCTAGTCCCAGACTAAAATCTGAAAGTCTGAGCTGTTTCACCTGAAAGCAACTTGCACTGACTGATCTTAAAATGGATCAGTGCCTTTGTTTTGTCTCAAGATGGACACCATGTTTTTTTTCTTGTCTGTAAAACCAGGTCTATATCTATTTAAATTTTTATTCAACAATAAACATTTAGGTAAAAATGTATGTATGTGTCGTTTTAGTTAGTGTAACCTTTTACTTCAGCTTTTCCGCCATTTTTAACCACCCTTGTTGCAGTTTTGGGGAAAAAAAATATTTTGTTCTTTATACTTCAGTTTTATGTTTCATTCAATGGCATAATTACTTGAAAAGTATTTCAGAGCAAAAACTCTTTTCTGCACCATTTTCCCCCACAGAGCTAGCGTGAATTTTTTTTTTGGTAGAAATGTACTGTTCAAGGAGAAGTTCACTTCCAGAACAAAGATTTCCAGATAATTTACTCACCCCTTATCATCAAATATGTTCATGTCTCTCTTCTGTCATAAAGTAATTGTTTTTTGAGGAAAACATTTAAGGATTTCTCTCCATATAGTGGACTTCTATGGTGCCCCAGAGTTTAAACTTCCAAAATGCAGCTTAAATGCAGCTTCAAAGGGCTCTAAACGATCCCAGCCGAGGAAGAAGGGTCTTATCAAGCAAAACAGTTATTTTCTAAAAAAAAAAAAAAAAAAATTACAAATTATATACTTTTAACCTCAAATGCTCATCTTGTCTAGCTCTGTGTAAACTCTGTGTATTCTGGTTAAAGACAGTTAGGGTTTTACCTTTTTTGGTAAAGAGCGTTTGATCTTCTTTGCATGTTTACTTTGTAAACACTGGGTCGGTAAAAATACATTTTTAAAAATTAAGATGAAAAAAAAAAAAGCTATAATTTCACTAGATAAGACCCTTCTTCCTCGGCTGGGATCATTTAGAGCCATTTGAAGCCGCATTTAAACTGCATTTTGGAAGTTCAAACTCTGGGGCACCATAGAAGTCCACTATATGGAGAGAAATCCTGAAATGTTTTCCTCAAAAAACAATTTCTTTACGACTAAAGAAAGACAGACATGAACATCTTGGATGACAAGGGGGTGAGTACATTATGTGTAAATTTTTGTCCTGGAAGTGAACTTGTCCTTTAATGGTGAAATATAAAATTACAAGACAAAGGAACAACACATGAATCACGAAACACTGAGTAAAACAGAACGAGCAGATGCATATAAACATGAACTTCAAATCGATTTAATGAAATGTTTTGATTTCTTCACATTTCTAGTAAAGATAAAGCGATTACTTTTTCTATTAAAAACAGTCTGATATGTTAACAAGTCATGACGGAATCTTCAAGCTTCCTTATCTTCAATGTCTTATACAAAGATTATATTACAGGCATTAATATATTTATATCCTTCAGAATTTAGAACATTCAAAGAAAAAAAAGAGAGAGACACAATATACAAGGCTAACAACAAAGTCTACAATAAACAGGTCATCATCAAACAGAAGTCAGGCCAGTTGCAGTATTTTCAACCCAAAGCCCCTTTCAAATCTGCATGGTCCTAATCTGGGCTGTGGGTTTGCATACATTCATCAGCGCTTTCACTCAAAGAGCATGGTACTCAGCGTTCAGAAAAGAGAAAAGTATGAGGCGAAGCGAGACAATAAAGACAAGTGTACAGGTAAGGCAAAGTAGTGCAACATGTGTCCTGTTGCAGCCTGGGCGGAGCCTGCGGTGTGAGTAACACCTGGCCTCCATGGCAACCAGGCCGGGTCTCTACGGGAACAGAGAGGGGGCGGCAGGGCGTTGGCAGGAGAGAGAGAGAGCGAAGCGCTGGCATGCTGCTGGTACGGTAAAGGGCACTCAGAGAGGCACGCGGGAATCGGGGAAGCAGGTGGAAAAGAACCCCCATCCAGCATCTAATCAGACAGAAGCAGCTCTCACAAAACGCAGACAATCTCATTCAATTTACTCCAGTGAAATGTAAGACTCGTCTGGAAAACATGCTGCTCTCCACGTGGGAAGTGTGGGATCAATTAAAACAAAGAAAACAGCAAAACTCGGAAAATCCAGACAGGTATCACACAGGCACTGTGAACGGCTCCCTTCACAAACACCCAGTGCAAGCGTTCAGCTTCACCTGAGGAGCTGGAGGCTTTTTCCTCCGTTTAGCCAGGTATAGGACGATGGCAGACATTTTTATCCGTATATATACACAACATGAAACAAATATATATATATATATATATTATCATCAAATCAAATCAAATCTAAACGAAAGCAATGTACATCCAAACACAGAAGGAAGAACGGAACAAATATCAACCTACTGCATCTTCACCACCGAGTGAGTGCAAAAACATTGGAATGTTGGAGTAGATTTACATGAAAATTCACAAATTAAGAAGCACACATTCATGCTACACCTCCATAGAATTACAAACATGAGTCTTTTCCATTCAGTGTGTTGCATAAATCAGTTCTATAAAATAAACGAGTTGCTTAAAAGTAAATTGTAAGAACCAAAGAAAACGAGTGGTTTCTTTGCAGTCTGTTGTACTTCAGATGTCACTGATTACATTATTAAAGTAGTTGATGATTCAAGAGTGTCAGTATTCTCTCAAACTGGCCCAAAGCGCGTTTCAGTGCTGGGACGTGCTCCCATATGCATCAATGATTCGGTTTTCAGTGTTTGACATGACGAAAAGCTCAATGTGAGGATTAAAAACTAGCTAAAGCCTGAGGGTTTTTGAAATGCTTCATATTATTCATTTCCTAGGAGAAGTTTTGCAAATGCAGTCCTTACTAGGAAAATCGCAATTTGTTTCACATTTGCAGAGTTGCTTCAGGACAAATTCAGTTTCTTTCCTTCACGACATAATTTTGCGACAACAGTTGCGTGTTTTACTGCTACTCTGCTTTAAAACGGAAAAAAAAATGACAAGTGGAAAACATTACAGTCGAGTGATACATTCATCCACACAGTTTAAGGACAATGCAGTCTGATGGCCCGGAGGAAGTGTTCAGTTAGAGGACTTGCTGATGGCGCTGGCTGAGCGGCGGAGTTTTCCGGAAACCCGGTTCTTAGAGGCGCGCGGTATAGTGGGCGAGACCTGGTCGACGGAGTCGTTGGTTGTCACAGTAACACTGAGGTCAGCGCTCGTGCTGCAGCTGAGGGAACCTGGGAAATGAGGACATATTACACGCAGAGTGAAGAATAAGCAGGGATGATATTAATAACTGATAGCATGCCATTACTGAAGCAGAAAACCTCCTCTGATAGAGACGGATGCGAATGGAGATTAAGTAAAAAGCTGAGAACTTAAAAACAGCCCTGTTAATTGCAGCAACTGTCATTCTACAAAGCACTTCCACTTTGCTGGAGAGAAAGACAAAAAAAAAAAAATCCATGGAATGAGAGAAAAGAAGAAATGCAAAATATGGATTCTGCCGGCGATCTGAGATACTGGTACTCAAGAAAGCATCTAAATTAAACAAGCTTCCTGCTTTGTCAAGATGGCATCTGCTTGGCTATTTTCTTTCTTTCTTTTCGGCCGTTTTCTTTTTTTTTTACGGGCATCTCAAGTTTCTGCGAGCAGATGGTGTGGGGAACATGCGCTCATTGGAGAGGACCTCCACTCCAGGGCTTCTTTGAAAGAGGGGGAGGAGAGTGGAGAACAACAGTCTCAGCATGTGAAAGGAGTCGGGGAGGAGTAAACGAGCGCGGGGTGGTGTCCGTTCCACGCGTCCGCCGAGACCATCTCAGGAGGACTCGGGATGCCAGCAGAGACACACTGATACCCACAGGTCCGTCCGTTCTCTCTAACGCTGACTGAACTATCTATCCCGCAAGGGATTTCTATCATTTATTGATCTAAGAGATGACTGGCCATCTTACGTTTCCACACTGAGGCTGAGCAGTAAGGAGAGCGTAAAGATCCACAAGTGCTCGTCATCACAGTGATTGACTAACCGTCTGATCATCAGATTTAATTTAAGCACGGTGAGGCGTGAGAAACAAATCACTCATGCAAACCCTGGGAATTTATTTCTTTTTTTCCAGTAATTCTCAACGTTTGTGAAGCAAAAAAAAAAAAAAAAGTGAAAATGTGCAAAAATAATAATAAAAAGGGTGCACTGTTTCTTGTGAAAAGAAAAGTGTGAGAAGAATGTTACATGGGGCCAAGCACAAAATAATTATATATATAAACTATATATAAACATACAATTACATTTTAAATGGTTTTCTATTTTTTTTTAACACATTTTAATGAAATATATATTAAGTATTATTTTAAGTATTATTCAGAAACACATATAACTGAAGTGGCAACACCAAAGAGTTCCACCGAAGGTTAGACATTTCTAATGTTTTATTGTTATTTAATTTTTTTTAACAGTACACTACCCAGTCAAAAATTTGGTCACACCTGCTCATTCTTTCTTCTTCTTCTACGTCTTCTTCTTATTATTGTTCATTCACTACTTAGAACAATGATGGTTTTTAAATGACAATGTTGGTTAAAAAAAAATAAAAATAAATAAATAATAATATGAACCTATCAAATAAAACTGAAAGAAAAACTGTTTGGGATCAGTAAGACTTGTAATGTTTTTTTTTAAAGACTTCTCTTATGCTCATCAAGGCTGCATTTATTTGAATAAAAATACAGCAAAAAAACTTTAATATAGCAAAATATTATTACAATATAAAATAATGGTTTTATTTTAATATATTTTAAAATATAATTTATTCCTGTGATGCAAAGCTGAATTTTTATCAGCTGTTACTTTAACCTTTATTTCAAGATTCTTTGATGAATAACAAGGAAAAAAAAAAAAAAAAAAAAAACAGCATTTATTCAAAATAAAAATCTTTTTTTATCAATGTCAATCTATGCTATCACTTTTTATTAGTTTGACACGTCCTTGGTGAATAAAAGTATTAATTTCTTTCAAAAAAAGTGACAAACTTTTGAACAATAATGTATATTGTTAGAAAACCTTTCTATTTTAAATAAATGCTGTTCTTTTTAAACCCTTTATTAATCAAAGAATCCTGAAAAAAAAAAGTATCACAGCACAACTGTTTTCAACATTGATAATAAATCAGCATATTACTATGATTTCTGAAAAATTATGTGACACTAAAGACTGGAGTAATGATGCTGAAAATTTAGCTTTGTATCAGGAATAAATTCAATTTTATAATATATTCACATAAAAAAACAGATATTTTAAATTGAAATAATATTTCACAATATAATTTTTTTCTGTATTTTTGATCAAATAAATGCAGCCTAGATTAGCATAAGAAACATCTTTAAAAATCATTAAAAATCTTACTGATCCCAAACTTTTTAGCGGCAGTGTATATATATATATATATATATATATATATATATATATATATATATATATTAGGGCTGTCAAAATTAACGCGTTAATTACGCGTTAACGCAAATTCATTTTAATGCCACTAATTTTATTAACGCGCGATTAATACAGCGCGCATTTTCTGTTTGACCCATTACCTAGCCCATAGTTAAAGAAATGGATGCACAGTGTTGCCAACCTTGCTAAAAGTGTCTAGCAACAATACCTAAACACATATTTGGACAAACCTAATATAGTTTCTGAAGCTCTCCGGTTTTGCCGAACAAGCGCGAGGTCTCCCAATGCGCGCGCACCTCCCTCTCTTTATATCTGCGTCTGCTCTGTTCTGCGAGCGTCAGTGGAGCAGCGCTTTCAGTTAAACCAGATATTATGTTTCTTCCAGTGCTTGAAGTGGTACACAGGCACTTCTGTATTTCCTCCTTTTGCGTACTTGCTCTTTTTCGTGCGTACCGGCACTTCTGCCATATTGAATGAATGCAAGCGGAGTCTGTCTACTTTAGGATTGGTGCTGTGGGGTTGATGCGTAAAGCCATAAGAGTATGCAAGCGAAAACGCCGTATTATATGCACGTCAAACACATGCATATCATATGCACGCCAAAGTTAATTTCAGCTTATTAATAGCACGCCAAATAGAAACAGAAAATCGTGCTACTAGTAGGCTACCTACGCATTTTCACGAGACCGGCTCTCGAATCAGTACATTATAACGAAAACAATACCTTAAAAAAAATAAAAGAAGCGGGCTTTTGCAATCACATAACTTTAAACAGGTAAAGTCCGAAAAAGTCCAAGGATCGTGAAAGCATTCAAACAGGAAGTTAAAAACAACGATAATAATGCAGGGAATAGTGACTTATGTCCAGATGTCGGTAAATGATTCTTTTCAGCGATTGAATCATGATCATAATTCAGGATTTTTTTCAGTCATTATTTCATATTACTTTGGTTGACTGATAACAGAAACACTAAAATATAACAATGGAAACATTTTTGTTGAGAACTTGGCTGCAAGTAATGGAAACCTGGTATTTCTATGTTCTTTTTTTCATGTGTCGAATAGACATGAACGAGTTATTTGAAAAACATCTATGACCTTGGAAACATGTCTAGTCTTCATTCTTCTATGTCGAGTATGGTTTCACTAATAACAAACATATATTTGCTTAAAGCATCCATATTTGTCCATGCCAATGTTGATTAGAGTATTAAAAACTTTAAAAAGTATTAGTTTAAGGTACATTTAGAACAGATAAAAATGTGCGATTAATCGCGAGTTAATTCATGACAACCATGCGATTAATCGCGATTAAAATAAAAGAATCGATTGACAGCCCTAATATATATAGTTTTGTTTTGTTTTTGTTTTTAAAGTAAGTGGCCCTCATTCCCATTGGCTCCCAGCAGCAATCCAAACAAAAGCGTAAGTGACAAAGACATTTTCCAGTAGGGCAGGTGTTAGTGTCAGATGTGGCCTCAGGCAAACAGACACACGCCTAAGGACAAAGCAACAGGAGAAAAGAGGGGAAAAAGAGAGAATAAAGCAGAGACATGCAGGAGAGGAGGATGGAGACCCATTCATGCTGCTACTGTGTTACGATTACTGCGGCGGCGTCCATAATCAGAGTGCGTTTAGAACAGCCAGCCCCAATGCAACTCTGCCTCTGTGCTCCTTTAAAAGCTTCGAGCAGACGCAGCTCATTAGTGGAAATAAAGAGGGGAAGATGAGTAGACGAGCCGGGGAAAAGGGGAGGGGTCTCTGTGACAGAACGCAAGCTTCCGTTCAGACCGAGACTCTTACCTTCCGTTACTGTACTGACACCTGTAACACACTTAATCTATAGGGGGAGAGAAGACAATAGAGCAACACGTAAGCTACGCACCATCACGGGGGATGACAAAGACTGACTGTGTGTGTGTGTGACAGAGAGAATGAGAACGCTGTTGAAAATATGGGTGTTAGATGTTAATCCTGAGGGGTGAAGGAAGGACAACACAAAATTTGTTTTAAAATACACATAACATACAGTGATCATGACAGATTGTGGCTGTTAAGACAAGCAGACAGTGAAACACATTTCTATTCACATTGGCCCACTTCACTTCTTCTTTGTGCGCTCTGAGAATGAAAGAATGTTTAACACAGGGAACAGAACAGAAAAGCTGAGGGATGCAAAACACACAAGCCTGTGATTTAACAGCTCTTTTTTTAAAAGGTTCTCACAATATGTGCATTAAACTTGTGTTACATAACTGAAATTACTTTGGTCCAAACCAGAGCATGAGGCTCTGTGAGGTTATTTCTGAACGAAAGTAATCGTTTGGTGTTTGCGCTGGAATAACGGCCACAACAGTGCAAGGTGATATTTTGTATTAGTGAGAGTGTAAATGATATTTGTGAAGAGCTGCTGGCCTACATACCTGTACATGTTTAATGAGACATACAAGTCTGTTACATTTCAGAAAGACTTTTGTCTACCAACTCTGATATGAAACAAAATCATTGTCAATACTCAACTCAACTAAATGGCACCAAACCCTGCATGGATACAACTATAAATTTCTATTCAACCTTACCCAACCTGTAGCTGACCCTGACCTCAAAGCTCTGTTCCAAAACCTAGTGAGCTGCCTACATAGACAGCATTTTTATGCACATTTGGCAATAGAAAAGCAATTTATGCTTGCTTGAGGTGTTTTTTCGCGAATAATGGGAGAAGGAAATGCATTTGTTGAATAAATTCCTCCATGCACATTAAAAAGTCTTGTGACTTAGTGCTATGGAACAACATAATCTGACTAACCAGTGGACCGATCTTGTTGCAGAGCATCTGAAATGTTATGATCATTCTTAAATGCCTGAGCAAAGTGTGTCATCAAAGTGTTTTTGTATAATTGCCTCTCAGAACTGTCTTACATGACTGCATTCTCAAACTGCAGGCATCCACCTCCAAAAGCAATGACCGCATTTATTGTGTTTTGTCTGCTCGCAAGGTGCAAGTAATTTATTATAATATGAACATTACCATTTTTAGTGGCTTCTCCTACTTTTCTTAGTGATAGTTAGTGCCAGTTTATTAGGGAGTGTGGTTTTCTTCTCTCTGGCTCGAAGCAGGATAGAAACAGTGCTTATTTGCAAATGTTTTATGCAATATTCTGTAACTTTTTTTTTAGGTAAAAATGATCTGAAATCAATTTTTAAACAAGTATATAGCCAGCCAGTGTCTCCTTACTTTAGCCCGATTCACAGCAGTAAGCTTGTAATAATGTTTTTTTTTTTTTAACTTGAGTGGTACTGGTAGGAATTCACAGAAAATAAGAGCATGCTGCCATGTCATTACGCCACATCTGTAAATATAAAGAAGGCGTCCCAGCTAGTAGGCTATATCGCATGTGAGGATGCTGCAGGTGGTGAACCGTTTATAGCATTTTCTCACAGCAGCTATAAACACACTATATACACTAAACATTAACAATTTGAGAACAAAGTATAACAATAATAATAATTTGCACAGTTTAATGTGATATGAGCTAACCAATCATTAGGTTTGAATTTTCTTAGTTGGTCAAAACAAAAATGGCAGACTTCTTACTTGTTCAGATGACAATATTCAAAGAAAATTCTTATTTGGGTCATATATTTCAAGACGTCATAACTCCTAAGTACAGTACCCACAGCAGTGCAGTGACTGACAGCCACACATACTACTTAAAACATTAGATTCATCCTCGCTGGAGCACAACCTACGCAAAGAAGACAATTCTGCAAAAAAGCAGGTTTCAAACAGAGATAAAGAGGCAAAACTTATGGACTGCAGCTTTACATTTGCAACTTTTGATGGTAACCCAGCTATAGACACGCTCTCAACACACTGTAAAATGTGATGAGTTGACTTCACTTAGAAAAAATGAGGAAACCGATCACACTAAAAAACTAAGTAGAGTGAAATAGGAATAGTATGTTGTACTGACAAATGTTTTGTGTAGAACTGTAGGGGTTACTTGTTTCTTAACTTTAGGTTTACTCTTGACTTAGTATTGCTTTTCACTGACTCCTAGAGTGCATTGCAGCATGAATAAATTATGCAATTGCTTTGTTTTACTGTTGTTGTTTTATTTGCTGTCTTGTGTCAGTAGTAGCACAACAAAAAGAGCAAATTAAATGGTCATTGTTACAATTAATACAAATAAACAAAATTGAATTGTTTCTATTGCTGTGATTTTTAAAGTGCACAAAGGCTGTCCCAAAAGGTTGGAAGCAATATTATGCGGTCATTAAAGATTCACTACCATTTAAAAGTTTGGGGTTTCTAAAATCTTAAGTCTCTTATGGTATTGGAATATATGGAGACTGTGATACTGTTCTATTTCTAGATTCTAGATTCTTTGATGAAAAGAGACACATTTATATTGAACTTAAATCTTTTGTAACACTTTAAACTTTAGCCACTTTTGATAAATGCCTCCCTGCTGACAGTGTTGGGGGTAACGCATTACAATTAACGTGAGTTACGTAATCAGATTACTTTCTTTCAAGTAACTAGTAAAGTAACTCATTACTTTTTAATTTACAAGAAAATATCTGAGTTACTGTTCCAAATAAGTAACACCAGTTCATTTTTCCCCAGTTATTCAGTGAAAGCTGTCCTGTCCCCATGCTGAGAGAAATTGTGAGTAAGATGTTACTTTAGTTCTGGAATAAATGTGAACCTGCATTAACTCATCTCACTCCCAAAAACAAAACAAAACAAAAAATTCAGTATTCCTCAAAATGAATAAAAACAGTGAAATGCAACTCAGAATATGATGCAAACCTGCAATAATTAAATGTTTATGTATTTAATCCCATTTTATTAACCAGTGCCTTTGCTTCTGACCTTTGATGATTCAATGCAACCATACTAATAAGCAAAAAATAAAATAAGCATTTGTTTTTCTTTTTCTTTTTTAATTGCTGAAGAGTGTTGAATTAAAATATATTATAAAATATATTTATATTAAAAACAAACAAGATTGCCCAGATTTAAAAAGTAACGCAAAAGTAATGTAACGCAGTACTTTCCATAAAAAGTAACTAAGTAACGTAATTAGTTACATTTTTAGGAAATAACTCAATATTGTAATGCATTACTTTTACAAGTAACTTTCCCCAACACTGCCTGCTGAACTGAAATAAATAAATAAAAGTTTCTCGAAAGGTAGCTGCTTATCTAGTAGCAAACTAGGTTTTGGAACGGAGGTAATAATTTTTAATAATGGATGCTTCATCACTGCACTTCATTCCACAAGTATAACATTAAAAAAACATTGTTCTGAAAAAACAAGGTGGAAAGTCTATGTGCTAATTTCAAAGTCATAAAACAGGGAACATGCAGGGTGTATTAAAATGGGGAAAAAAGAGAGACAGAGACAGAGAAAGACAGGTTTGTGTAACAGACGTGTGGGGCCACATGCCTAATGGAGGAAGCAGGCAGAAAAGTCTTACAGTCCAGCTTGGCCCAAAGGTAATCCACGTCCCAAACCATCCCTGGCCAACGCCTGCCTGCTGTCATGGGTGAGATGGTGGTGAAACATGGGGCAGCGTCATAGACTGTAACCCACACAACAACTAACCTTCTCTTGAATGAGCTTTTATTTCTATATTTTTTTTAAGGTGGCCAGGTCTGTCTGAACTCTCATCTATGGATCATTATTCATGAATAAATCTATGGCTCTGTTCCAAAACCCAGTGAGCTGCTTTCTTGTACCTGTCTATATAAGTTAGCTCCTAAATCATGTTGTACTAGAACAGTATGTCTAAACTGTAACCCAATCAGAATCCAGTATTCAACATTATTCTGTTGTAAATATTGTAAACTCTCTAGGGGATTTGGAACAGAGCTTGTATTTCATGTATACATACGTAGAAGACTTCTTTCCAACCTAAGCCTGATTTTATGGGTAAATTATTAATTAAATTAATAATTAGTAAATAAATATAGAAATTCGATTTTGGAAACACAAAGAGAAGAAACAGAAAAAGAAAAAGAAACATGACAACTGAGGTTAAGCACACAAAAGAATGAACATGAAAAAGAAATTAGAACAAAAGAGACAGACAGGCCAACAGAAGAAAAAAAGAGAGAACAACAATCTGGGGAAGCAGTTTTTGATGTGTTTGATGGAGGTACACGAAACCCTGAGATGCAAAAGAAGACAAAGCCAGAGAAATGGAGTTTGAAGTGTCTAATGGGATGAGATTCTCATTCTCTCAGAGTTCAGTGGGGTGTGTCTGTGAGCTGCTCCCTATGCAGTCAACAGAGGTCACCACAGCGATTTTCAACGCCTTTCTAGGAAATAAACGGACGTCGCTAGAGAAATCAAAACTGTCAGAGCAAAATGATCCTAAACAATGTGTCCAATATAGTGCACTACACCATCGCTGCTGCATTCAGGGATTGAGTCAATTAGCATCCAATTGCAGAACAAAGTCTACATATTAAACAGCAACAACAAAAAACATTAACACAACAAAGAAAACTAAATAAACTCTACAAAATGCACTTCATGCCCAACCAAACAAACAGAACCGTTTTTGTCATTCAGGATATAATTGGAATAAAGATTAAATTTCAACAGAATCCCAAATTACAGACAAAAATAAGAATGAAGCAGTTTTCGGAAAAAAAAAAAAAAAAATACAGGGAGATTCATGATTGCTGTATGAGAAACGGTGATATTAATGATAACTCAAATTAAAAACCATAAAAATGCCATTACTTGAAATAAAGATTATCTAAAATAAAATAAAGTATAAAAAACGAAAACTTAAACTTGTTTAAACTTGTTTAATTTCAGAATATTTCTTGCCAAGAGAAGATTTCTTTAATTTTTGTTTGGCTGACATAATAAAATAACTAAAACTAAATAAACTAAAAACTAAACCTCAATAAAAAAAAAAAAAAATAAAATAAAAAAAAATAAAAAAAACGATATAGGCTATAATAGACTATAATAATAAAACCAATAAAAATGACAAAAAAGCACAACAAAATTGTTTAAACTTCACCTAAAATGAAAATTATAATTACAATTATTTTATCAATAACAGTAAAATATAAGAAAAACAAAGATCCTGTTTGTCCAGGGTTCCCACACCTGTTAATTGGGATTATTAATTTCTAGTCATTATTGATTACTGGATAAAATATATTTGCAAGATTGGATTCCCAAATATTAAATATTAAACTTACAATAATTAAATAACATTTATATTTTAATGTATATATTATTTCAAGGTCTAGAAATCACAAACCATATTAACCTGTAGTTTCCATGAATGTTGGGATCCTGATTCTTATAGTACTTAGCTAGTGTACTTTATATAGATTTTTAACCACATCAACTTCTCCTTTCAGTTGTGCAATTCATTAAGCTGTACTACACTGCATTTTCAGTTTGATATACTGGGCTTTTACAGTCATAAGCTGTATTGATTTTATTTTGGCTGTCTTAAAATGAAGCGCCTGTACTGTCAGTACAGGGACCTTGAGGCTTCATCTCGACCTGTGCATTATGCACCCTCAAAAAAGTCTGACAAACCATTTGAAAACTAAATATACCAGAAAATATATCCAATTTAGAAACTTCCCAGTTTCATGAACAGTGGAAAAAGAAGAATGCAATGAAACAATGAAATAAAAACAAAATAACTGCACTTTATTTTACCATGTGTGCACTTAGAGTTTACTTAAGAAAGTACCACAGGTAAGTTACCTGGTTTAATGTTAGGCTTGAGATTAGATTCTAGGTTAGCATAGAATTTATTACAAGATTGCTGTAATTAGTACAACAGGATGGTAAAATAAATTGCTACCAACAACATAAAATAGAAAAAGAAAATAAAAAAATAGAGAAGATGTCTCACCTGCACCTCCCGTTGGCCAGTAGCTGGGGGAAGGCGAGAAGACCTGGGCAGCAAAGTCCTCAAAGGTCATGTTCTCCTTGTGGTTCTGAATGATGGCCTCCAGGTAGAGAGCCCTTTCCTCATAACTGAGAGCTCGTCAAGGAAAATCACATTTACATAACAGCAAATCATAACAGTGTTTAAAATTACCCAGCAACAACAAATGGACAATGGGACAATAAAGATAAACAAGGAAATTAGAAACAGTGCAGATAAAGACTGGGAAGGAAACAGTCCAAAGATGATGTATTTTTCTTGAATTTTTTTCTAAAATTCAAGCATGCATATTCAAAAATGGTGAATCAAGATGTTTGCACCATGTCTGATGCCAATGATGCCAAATGCCACCGAGTCTCATGAGTTTTGTTACCAACCAAGTCTGAATATGCAGAAGTGCAAGAAAGCCTTCTGAGATCTAAGAGGGGCAAGAACAGAAGAAATAGCTTACCAAGATACATTTGGTCGGTTTCTCACACAAAGCTATTTATTGTGTGATTGTGACTTCAGAAGCACAAACATACAAATAAATGAAATTATAATACATAAAATGCTATTTTCAATATTTTACAATGTTTTTATGAGAAATCTCACAATTCATTTAATCAAACTGCAATATTGTGAAATATTATCACAATTTAAAATAGCTGTTTTTGAATATATTTTAAAATGTATTTTTTCCTGGGATCAAAACTGAATTTTCAGCATCATTACTCCAGTCTTCAGTGTCACATGATCCTCCAGAAATCATTCTAACATGCTGATTTGTTGCTGTTTATTGTAAATGTTGAAAACAGTTGAGCTGCTTATAGTTTTGTGGAAACGATTATACTTTTGTTCAAAAGAACAGAATGTACTTGGAATTTAATTTTTGCTAACAATGTAAAAGTCTTTACTGTCACTTTTGATTAATGTAATTAAACATTGTTGAATAAAGGTTAATCAACAAAAGTTAATTAATTAAAAAAAAAATCTTGCTGAATGATGAGCTTAAACTTATGTGTATTACAATGTACTAGTCTTGGTGGACGCATGGAAAGGAGCAGTGTGAACATACTGCTAAAAATCTCCTTTTGTGTTCTACACTGCAAAAAATGCTTTTCTTACTTAGATTTTTTGTCTTGTTTCCAGCCAAAATATCTAAACATTCTTAAATCAAGAAGGATTTCTAGTAGAGTAAAAGTAATTTTCTTGTTTTCAGAAAAAAGTAAAAATTAAGTATTTGCTCTTAAATAATCTGTCAATGGGGTAAGCAAAAAAATCGTATTTCAAACAGAAAACAAGATTATTATTTTTACCCCATTGGCATTGTTTCAAGCAAAAACTCACTTAATTTTGACTTGTTTTATCTAGAGAATTTTTAGATATTTTGTCTGGAAACAAGACAAAAATTCTAAGTAAGAAAAGCATTTTATGCCATGTAGGGAACAAAGTCATAGTTACAGGGTTGGAATCAGTGTTGTTTTTGACAACCATCTTAGATTTAGTCTTAGTCTTAGTCTTTTGGACTAAAATGCTTATTAGTTTTAGTCAAATTTTAGTCACTTCTAAATGTGATAGTTTTAGTCCAATTTTAGTCGACGAAAAGTCAAAAAGGTTTTAGTCTAGTTTTAGTCAAAAAAAAGGGGAAAAAGTCTTTTAACAAATTAATGTAGGTCAGTAAGTATTTTGCTGTTGGGTAGTGTCACTTATAAGTTGTGAAAATAGCAGATCTATAGTTCAACACATTGTGAGCTTCCGGATCGACTATTTTCACCAATAATTACAATAATGAAGGAATGGTTTTAGACATAAAAGACATATATTTGAAATACACCCATAGGTCCTCTCGCCGTTTGCGACCACCCTGTGTGCAAACTGCCGCCATCATGGTTAATCGTCTGTCTGTCTGAGTGACAACGTGACGTGTTGAGCGTAACCAAACAAGGATAGAATGCTAAAACGGCTTGCCATACTAGTATGGCAAAGAGTATTTAATGCTAAAATGGCTTGCCATAGCGGCAGATACTTTTTCGGTTTTAATTGGCATGCACAATAAGCAGAAATGTCATGCATTTTAAACGTCTGACGGACCACCCACTAACAGTCTATTCTCGTCTAGTCAACGAAAACTCACACATGTCTCGTCATGTTTTAGTCATCAACGAGCCATTTTTATCTCGTCATCATCTCATTATCGTCATGAAAAAAAGTGGCGTCAACGAAATGATTTCGTCATCGTCATCGTTGACGAAAACAACACTGGTTGGAATGACACGAAGGTGTAAATGACAAGAGAATATTCATCTTTTTCACTTGTACATGCAGCTAACATAATCAGGGGAAATAAACTGATGTAGCGGAAGACTTTCAGAGAAGGGACCAAAACAAACAAACAAACAAAAAAAGTTTATTACGGCTTGGTTTAATTAAAGTTTTGCTTGAGGATCCGTCACATTCCAACTGGCATTTCAGGGCAAATGGCACTTTCATGTAATAGTGTGGGCACTTGTACTATGGCAGATGAAACAAATCAGATCTTCCAGCAGACTCCTGAAGCCATTTGCACTGGAGTCATTACACACATGGTGAGCGTAGCCTGTTCAGTTACAGCTACAGTCCGTTAACCGTCCAAACAAACGCACGAGCAGGTGTTTCTATCTTGATGTTCGCATACACACCAACGCAAGCCTGGCAATCACTCAAGAACTAATACGTGCATACAATCTGTGTGTATCGCTGTATTTATATGTATATAGCGTGAGTGAGTGTGTGTGCGCTCTAATGTCTAATGAATAGGTTGTGGAGTGGAGGCAGGGGCGTTCCAGGGCCACATGCCTGCCTGCTGAAATTCTGGAGGGCCCCACTGATGCCATTCCCATCTCATTAGGGAGGCTGCTTATTCCGCCAGGCGCTAGGCTGTTGCCAAGGCCTTTGCACTCCATCATGACCACGCTGGCTGCAGCACACCGCTCTGTGTTCGAGCGAGCCAGTGTGTGTGTGTGTGTGCGTGTGTGCGTGCCACGTGCCGGCGCAGCAGGGGCTGAGGCAACCGTGACAAATTGTTGAAAAGGTCCGTCTGAACCCAGCACTGACAAGCACCTGAGCCTGAGGGCTGCACACAAGGAGAGAGCAATCTGCTTCACTTCTGCATGCTTTTCTGCTAAAAACACGCAGCGGGAAGGGAGGGGGCACACGTATCTGGAAGAAAAACTTTATGCACATTAGCCTGAAAATAAAACCCAGCCATCTCTGGAATCAAAACGACCAGCGACAGACGGCACAAGGCGTTCCGAATGTGTACATACCGCTCTGAGTGCACTTGTTCGGAGAACAGTCTAAAATAGAAGGTTTGGCTACTATAGAAACATCAGACAACATTACGATAAAGAGTCTTTATGGTTCGACAGGAATGACAACTAAAGATGGAAGTGTTAGAGGAATAATAGAAAACACAAATTGGCAAAACAGCAACGTAAAGGGCATTAAGTAATGGAAACGAAAGAGAAGTGTATGTGCGTGAACTAGAGGACAGAGGGAGAGGGAGGGAAAGAGAGGAATGAGAATAAGGGATAATAAGCCTGATCCCACTAGGTCAACAGAGCCATATGGCGTTCCATTATCAGAGATGCAGATGACTTAAGCGTGGCTCAGCTATTGAGATTCCTAAAACAAATATTGACCTCAGCCGGAGTCACCGCTGCCATCGGCCAACCTGCACTCCCACTTCCTGAGGATGAAAAAAAATCCGAACCTCTCATCTATTCAACAAATTTATGCAGCGGTCACAGCACATTACGTATCGTACATTCATCTGCGTCTAAACGATGTTTGCGGCTTCGCATCAGTTCTGGCACACCTCTGATTTTGGTGATACAGCGTAGACTCGGCAGCTGTTTACATACATGTATGCTGGTGTTTCGATATGGGATTTGCTCTTTATTGTGTATTATTGTATGAAATAGGCATAGCTACAAATAAAGTCAAAACAATCAAGCTGCTTTTGCTGGCAGACCTAATCTATGATTTGTCTGCCATCACTGCTCAGCATCTCATCTCCGTCTCGGGTTTCTCTAATTGTTTCGGCACAGGTTGTTCCTCTGAATGCACGAGGTGCGCTGGATGACGGCGGTGTGGATTAATTCAATAAAGCAGGGAACAGTGACGCAGGCTTCGCACGCTGTCCGAGCGCTCATCTCTGTCGGAAGCATACAGGAAACACGCTGAATGTTTGCACGGACAGAGGTCGCTCGGATGACACCGTTCCAGAATGCTTGCGCTGAGAGAAAAACAAACACGGGGTGAGCGGGAACCTACACAAGTTGTTCATGAGAAGAAAGTTATCTGAAGTTTAGGGATTTCCCAAAGTGATTGTAATTTAAGTCAACCTTTCAGCACCTGTGACGGAAAACTCTTCGTTCGGAAAAACGAAGCAAAGTGGGAATTTCCGAACGCATTAATCGCAAGAACACGACTCCCAAATGCTCGTGCACCCAGAACATCTACTGTTCTAGAAAGTGCTGGAGAGAGGGATGCGGTGTCAAAAGGGCAAATTTAACATCCCCCTGCCATGTAAAATAATGTGATGACCTCATTCAAGCACAGGTCAGATTGTGCGTAGATGGGAGAAAGGGATAAAGTGGGGGGAAAAAAGCGTGTAAACAAAAAGTACAATAGCGCTGTTGCACCAGAGAGGGAAAAACAGATGAAGCAAATCCACTTTGGAGGAAAAATGTCCTCTAAGCATTTTGCAGAGGGGATTTAACAGATAATGCTTTTTTTCCACTCTTTTGGAGGCCACTTTGCCACCCCACGGTGCACCAGGTGACAAAGGCGAGGCATTAAAGGCTGTCGAGAGCAGAAGCCCAGGGGAGCGCACAGACTCATTGAGTATTCAGGAACAGTCCAAAACAATCTATTCAACTGGGTCTTCAACCCGAACACTCGGAAGCAGAATACAGTCAACTGTTTTGTACATATTACTACAACGAATCAACAAAGGATTAGTTCAAATCACACGGAAACATTTGGACTCAAGAACCAATCTGTATCATTACATAGGGGTGTGTGATGTGCATAATCTACAATAATATCGTAATTATTGTTTTATCGATGTGAAAGCTGACATTATAGAGTATGTCCCTCACCTTGCAAAAACCAAACAATAACACTTCTTGAGAGTGCACACATTTACTGTGTGATGTGGCCTAGTATAATGCATTTACAATGACCCCAAAATTCAACATACAGGCCCAGAATAGCTTCTTTATAAGTTTTTGTCTTATATATATACACTTTTATATGTTTTTGTCTTTTATATATACCTCAGAGTTAAGTAATATTACATGCAAAGGTGCTGTTTTCTTCCCAAATATCAGCATGATTACATATGTGACCCTGGACCACAAAACCAGTTATAATTAGCACTGGTATATTTGTAGCAATAGCCAACAATACATTGCATGGGTCAAAATGATGGATTTTTATTTTATGTCAAAAATCATTTGGATATTAAGTAAAGATCATGTTCTATGAAGATATTTTGTAAATTTCCTACCGTAAATATGTCAAAACTTAATTTTTGATTAGTAATATGCATTGCTAAGAACCTCATTTGGACAACTTTAAAGGCAATTTTCGTAATATTTAGATTTTTTTGCACCCTCAGATTCCAAATTTTCAAATAGTTGTATTTTAGCCAAATACGGTCCTTTCCTAACAAACCATACATCAATGGAAAGCTTATTTATTCGGTTTCAGATGATGTATAAATCTCACTTTCAAAAAATTGATCCTAATGACTGGTTTCGTGGTCCAGGGACACATATGTGATTGATCATACAACAGTTAAGCAATTAGGAGGTTAAAATTGTGAGTTACAATATAGACTTAATATGTGACCCTGGACCACAAAACCAGTCTTAAGTCGCTGAGGTATATTTGTAGCAATAGCCAAAAATACATTGTATGGGTCAAAATGATGGATTTTTCTTTTATGCCAAAAATCATTAGGAAATTAAGTAAAGATCATGTTCCATGAAGATTTTTTGTACAATTCCCACTGTAAACATATCAAAATGTAATTTTTGATTAGTAATATGCATTGTTAAGAACTTAATTTTGGATAACTTTAAAGGTGATTTTCTCAGTATTTTGATTTATTTGCACCCTCAGATTCCAGATTTTCAAATAGACATATCTCGGCCAAACATTGTCCTATACTAACAAACCATACATCAACAGAAAGCTTATTTATTGAGCTTTCATATGATGTATATATCTCAGTTTTGTAAAATATAACCTTATGACTGGTTTTGTGGCCCAGGGTCACATATTTTCTTTTTTTTTGCTAATACAAATAGTCAAAAACAAAGCTACAGAAGAACTGTTGTGCATCTCCAAGCCGTGTTTTATTACTGAATAAATCTACGTTTTTGAACTAATTGGGTGAGTCAATAATTTAATGATTCATTTATAAAGACAGCAGTCAGTTCCTTCACTCCTGAATGAATCAGCCATCAATCAAAAGCATTAACATGAATTGCTTAAATGTAAGAATTTTTTCAAAACAAGATGCATATATCTAATTAGTTTGGAAAAAAGCCATTATAAAAGGTAACACGCCCCAATTTTTTTTTTTACCACAGCACAAAAAAGCCTGAACCAGCTAAATTGCCAGCACAAAAACACACTCAGCCAAATAATGTCTAATTAATGATATTGACAATCCCGGAAAATATTGAGATATAATTTTTGTTGCACAACCTACACACATATTACACTACTGAGCTAAAACAGATGCTTTACTGTAAAAGTCCATTCGTTTTTATCACCCAAACTCTACTAAATTAGCCGTGGTGAAATGATATTTTTTTCTGACGTGTGTGTGAGGGTGATAGAGCGAGATGAAGAGTATGTGTGCTGTTGTCCAGATGGTAAGGGGTGGCCAGTGGGGAATTGAGAGGTCAAGCACTTTGGCAGATCAAAGCCAAGGTCAGGTGGCAGTAGTGGCCATGTTCAAGGTGCACAGGGACTCAGAGGGCCTCAGATGGCTTCTCATTAGCAGTCAGCTCAGGGGCCAGACCCCTGGGACCGCCTTCTGAACCCATCCCACCCAGAAACCCCTCCCCTCTGTCCACACACACAACAAAAGATCTCACCCCGCAGGACACCTCATCCTGGATATAACACTGCGGATTCAGGGTCACAATGCCAGTTTGACAATACGCAGAAATCTGTCATTAACATGTCCGTGGAGATAAGGAAGCAGCAAATGATGGAGGGTAACTGCAAAGTAGCCACGGTTGAGATTACATCATGAAATATGACAAAATCGTCCTGTTAATGGACTTTAGTCAGTGTATACCATATGTACTGTGACGTGAAAGAATACAAGGCTAAAGTGAGGGACAGACAGGCAGCGTGGATATCAGAGGCTGACATAATGAAAATGAACAGAACATTTTTCACAGGATAAATTCTAAGAAGTTTGTAATTTTTTAAAGAACATCTTTTTTCCTAGAGAAGAAAATTACAGGCCTTTGGGTGCTTCTGAATGTAGGATGGTTCTTGCCGAAGACTCGCTGATCAACTCAAATCTCAAAGGCCGTCTTTTTTGCTCTGGCAGCAGATTACTGTAATAATTGCAATAAGTGTGAACTATTTCAGTCATGACTGGATTCAGAGCTGTTTTTTGATGTTTTTAATGTGTCTTTTTTTTTTTTACTTTACATAGTTATTTTTCAAAGATGAAGCAGTCTGCTGCAGTTCTACAAATTATAAATTTAAGACTTGAGAAGATGGAGGTCACCCTGACTTTAAGAGGTTATTTACAATTAATTTAGGAACATTCCAAGGTCTGTAAGCATTTATTCTGTCAGTTTAAACATTTAGCCATTTTTATATTCCAACCTACATAGCACTTTAATAAAATGGAACAGGTTAGTGACAAAGTGCAAAGAGCACAGATGGACATACTATCCCACAGTTGAAGTTGGGTTTAGTGTTTTATTAGCATCGCAGGGGTCAATTAGCAAACAGAGGCTTGAGGCCTTGCACTGCTGTGTCTGGTTAAGCTGAAGAAAGGCGAGGTCTGATCGGAGATGGAGGCTGTAATTGAAACATAAGGAGCCTCTGGAGTTCTAGCCTGAGGACAGGCCACTGTGTTGAGCTTCTGCATTTAACTGCAGAGCTCAAAGCAGCTGCAACAGTCATAATGTTACCCTCACTAATGCCAACTACACAATTTTATTCACACACCATTCTTGCTTAACGTTATAGGAATGTTATGGATTCTGTTTGTAAAAAACTAAATAATTTAGCTAATTGCATAATGCACTTACAGTGGAAGTTTATGGAGCAAGGCACTAGGACGAATTAAAACACAATATTTTAAAAGCACCACCACACGACTACCTGTTAAGACATAAGACTACAACCAGCATTGTCTACCATTCAAAGGTTAGGGATCAGGATACATTTAAAAAAAAAATGTAGTAAGGACAAATTACTCAAAAGTGATGATAAAGTTATTTATAATGTTCTAAAAGGTTTCTATTTCAAATATATTCTTCTTTTTACATAATATGCACAACTTTACCAGTGACACATCACATTACCAGTGATACAAAATATTATTAATTTCCGTGGAGAATTAACAAAATGCAAACGATATATTTCTGCTTTTAAACCCTGAAAAATGGCCACAAACTTTCTTTGAATTTCATGAATTTTATTTGGTTTTACAAATCTAGATGAGTCAAAATTATTTTAATTCCTTTTTATGCCATATGTGATCCTGGACCACAAAACCAATCATAAGGGTCAATTTTTGGAAATTGAGATTTATATATCACCTGAAAGCTGAATAAAAAAAGCTTTCCATTTGTTAGGATAGGACAATGTTTGGCTGAGATACAACTATTTGAAAATCTGTAATCTAAGGGTGCAATAATCAAAATATTGAGAAAAATCGCTTTTAAAATTGTCCAAATGAAGTTCTTAGCAATGCATATTACTAGTCAAAAATTATATTTTGATATATTCACGGTAGGAAATTTACAAAATATCTTCATGGATCTTTACTTAATATCCTAATGATTTTTGGCATTAAAGAAAAATCTACAATTTTGACCCCTACAATGTAGTTTTAGCTATTGCTACAAATACATCCGTGCTAATTAAGACTGGTTTTGTGGTCCAGGGTCACATATTTTAAAGAATAAAACAAAAAGGAAAGAAAAATGACAATTTGTACTACAAACAGTATCACATTTTACTAAAAAAAGAGACTGTTCAATGTTCACCATAGGTCTTCCTCGTTACACTGCTATTAGAATGTTATTTTAATTAACCTCTATTATAGGCATAAATGATTGACAGGAACTTTTAAGGACAGACATTTAAAGTTTAAAGAGCAAATGCAAATTTCCATAATTTCACCGCTGTTGCCATCAAGACACGGCAAAGGTTAACAATACGTTTCTGCTCGGCCCTCTCTTATTTGGCCTCTGAATGGGCTCTTGTGAGAGGATGGAGAAGTTGAAGAACTGGAGAGTGACCATGCATGCTCAACCTCCACTCCAGCCAAGCACCAGCCATTAACCTCGACCAATCACATTGACCTTGCCGTCTAGCCGGGGAAGAGGATAATTGGCTGGTTTAGAAAAAAAAGCCCCGCTGCTTTTGGGATATTGTCCGAGCGAGTGTACTGCTGACATTCTCCGTCGCTGAATGGAATGCTCTGCATACAGATGCCTTTCCGCATTTCTGCTGCACTTTTGCTCTAATTAGGCGCTGACTCCACCAGTCAGATCAAACAGACGGCAGGGCCTGACTCATTTCCACAGTCACAGCCACGCTCTTGATTCCATAGTATCACCATCACAGACTGATACTGTGTTATGCTGAGAGGGGCTTGAACTTGTGTTTTCTGCAGCATTTTGCAGAAATCGTGTCTGTTCGGTAGTATGAAAAACCAGCTAGTAATTAAACTGATTTCTGTCTGTGTGAAGCTCTGTGTTTGGTTTCTAAAGGAACTGTCTTCAAGGTGAAAGCTGGGGTTTGCTAACACTTTTCTGCGTTGTTTAGACATAATCGGTCCCTATCATTCACTTTCAGTTTGTGCCAACTATTCTTCTCTGCTGCTGAAGTCTTGCCATGTTTTGTGTTCACAGTCATAATCTTAAAGATTCTCCTGATAAACAGGCTTCATGATTTTTTGGAAGTCTGTCAAGTCACCCATTTCACTAAGCACTTGTTCTAAACACTGTGGAAAACAACTTGCAATGCACTGAGATACAAACTAGAATATATAGACTAGGAAGAGATAATTGCAGCATTATTATTTATTTATTTATACTGTAGCCTGCACAAATTATATTGACCAATTTAGCTTTTGCAAACAGAGATGATTTTTTTTGTGGACGAAGACTATTTGGTGAAGACTATTTCATTCTAGCTTTATTCTCGCAATTCGGAGATTATATTTCACAATTCATTTACATCACACACTTCTGACTTTTTTTTTTTCAGAATTGACAAACTCACTATTGTTGAGTTAAATCAAGTTATAAAGTGCAAACTAGGAGATACAAACTTGCATTGGCGAGAAAAATAGTCCGAATTGGTAGTAAAAATTGGGAAATCTTATGTAAAATGCTATAGGTTTAAATAGTAGGGCTAATACAATATATCCCCTATGGTTTCATCCAGTGTCCATTTAAACGTCCGCATTTAGCTTTAAATGACGTCTTTGAGGACAGTGTTCTATAAAATTGATTTGCATTCCAATTTTGACATCCAAAAATGCAACATCACATTTTTTCTCTTATTTCATAGATTTTACCCATTTACCTCCACTTGTTACCAGTGTTTTCCTGCCACCACAATGTGCACAGCTGCAAACGATGTCTACTCCATTAACACCGATAATAATAATGCGTGTTCACATTATTTTGTCTCACTTCTGTATAAATATAATCAGGGCCTGATCAACACTATTAAGCCTAAAGTATATGTCAGTTTTGACAAACCCTTAGCCTATCTATTTTATAGTGTACATGAACACAGTCGCTTGACACAAGCACACTAGTAATGTTAATCTTTGTACTGTGTCTGCGTTATTTCTCTTTAGAAGTGATACAAATGTCTGTATTATTGCTGCTGTCTCTAGCAGTTTGATGTTGATCCGTCTCATCCATTTAAATATCCATTTATGGGCTACAGCGGTGGCCAAAATTATTAAAAAACTAGTATTTTCAATAGCTAAAAATGGTTTTAAGTCCGTTTAATGTTTTTTTTTGTCCGTAGGAAATATCAGTTTACATTTTCAAACGTTCATTTTGCCAATAATTGTAATAATTCAGTGAGATTTTTGTTTGCATAAGGAGTCTGACACAAAGAGATCTGAACTCATCATCATCCTGTCTGTCTGAAATGACATGAAGAAACACAACAAAATGAGACCAGAAGAACTGTGACAACATCTTCAAGATGTTTCAAGAGACCTACCAGCAAAGCTATAGGGCAAACGCTGCTTAAAACGCAAAGGGTAGTCACACCAAATGTTGATTTAATTTAGTTAATTGATAAAGACAATCTATTTATGACACTATATTTGACTGCTTCCTCATTTTACAGCATTTTTACACAAGTGCCTAAAACTTTTAACAGACCTGTAGCTTTGCAGGTAGGTTTTTTTAAGCATCTTGGAGATGTTGTCACAGTTTTTTTAGTTTACAATTTAGTCTGTCTCATTTTGTTGTGTTACTTCATGTCATTCCAGACAGACTGGATGATGATGAGATCAGATCTCTGTGTGGAGCACTGGCTTTTATCAGACTCCTTGTGCAAACAAAAATCTCACTGGATTTTTACAATTAATGGCAATGAATGTTTGGAAATGTAAACTGATATTTCCTACTGACACACTACAGCACAAGATAGAAATACTTAAAACTTAAAACCATTGTTTAGCTGGTGAAAGTACTAGTGTTCTAATAATTTTGGCCAGTACATTTTAGTCTTTAAGCCATCTTTTCATCACTGACATTCACATACGAATGCTGCATTTTACCCCCTATTAGCAGTTGCACAGAACTTTAAACTTTCACTAAGCTAAAATGAATTATTAACGAATGCATACATATATAAGCTAAAAAATCTGAAAGAAAAAAAAGTGCACAGTAGACTGCATCAAATCCTGTGAGGTGGTCACATATGGTATAGCTGCAAAAGTTAAAATATTTCAATACAACCAAAGATCAAATCGGATACGAAAACTACACACATACACATACAGCTCCCGCACTACTCTCCAATGGAAATGCATGATTTGCACGACATGCAGAATTTCCAGAAGAACACTCAGCCCTAAATGTTAACTCGGAACAGACACTAAATGCTCGGCCAATGAAAGAAGTGAAGTATCGCTTCTGTAACTAATGAACCATTTATGAGGGCTTTTATGGGATGGAAAAAAGTGTGTTGAAAAGCACATCTGAGAAGAGCTAGCAGCGAGAGATGTACCGATAAAAAGAGAGAGAGAGTCTTTCCTCACAAATGGACTCGATGCCAGTTACCGTCAGCTCTAGTGCCCATGGGATAGCAGGTGTTGATTGGTGGCTTTCTGTGGCACCGCTGCAAGGGTACCTGTTGTCACGGTACTGGACGGAGGCGCGAAGCACGTCTCGGTGGAAAAGCCCAGAGGACGTGTGAGGTGATTATGGGATGGATGGGGGAGGGAAAGAGAGGGAGAACTCCGGAGGGACGAGTGAAACAATGCTGCTGATGTGCTTGTCATTAGCTCAAGGCCCTGGCGTCTCATTAGTCAGCTTGTTCTCAGAAAGAGACGATGATTACTGATCAAGAGCGCCGGAGTGAGCGAGCGTGTGCGGGAGAGAGAGAGATGACAAACTACAACAAACAAGGGTGGGGATGCATCAGAAAGCATCCCTCTTGTCTTTCAGTCAGTAATGTCAGCTTCTGAAGGATACGTGTCTGTGTGTGCGCATCTTCCACTTTAACAAGAGGCTAATTAAGCCCAAAGCCCAGAGCTGAGGGGACAGGAAGGGGAGTTAAGACAGGTTAATTGAACCTCCAGGGGGACGTTCACACCCTCCACATCTCACCTCTCCAGCATCCATCTCAGGACGAGACGCAGCGACGTAGAATTACGAGCGTGACATCACTGCACATGCAGATTCCCACATAGAGCTGCCAGGCCGACCGAGTCTGAGCGCAGATTTACGGCGGGTCTAAATCAAACGTCTACGGTTTCTCTGCGCTACCTGAGCGTTACACACAAAGGCTCCCCTGCCTACGGCGCTCCAAGTATTGATCCGATCTACGGGTCAAAGAAAAGGGCTTGTCGGCATAGAGTGAGAATGCAGAGAGGTTAACGGGTTACACCGCACTGAAAGATCCACCGTGGGGATACAGGTGGCACTCATATTATAGATCTCAGGGGAGTTGTTGATTAAGGTGAGTTGTATGTGACTCGGCAGTTTTCCCACATAAAAGACGCAAATCCAGTCCATCCTAAACACCACTCTAATGGAGTGTTTCTGAGACAGGAATGGTTAAAAGGGTGAGTGAAAAGAGCCAGGGAGAGCACAGCAAACTGGATTTTTAAAAACACAACTGGATGGGTCTCTCTGAAATTGGTCACTGGTCAATGAATGGCGACGCCAAACACCGTAGTTGAAATGTTCTCAACTTTTGATAATAACAGAGCACTTCTCCACTTCCTCCTTGTGACAAAGCATAGACATTGATATATATAGAAATCATTGAAATATTGGATTTACTGCATTCAAATCTAGTGTGTTGGCATCCTAAGACTTTCAGAAGACTGCATTGCTTAAATGCAAAACCCAGTCAGCAGTCTCACATTTTACTGTTTACATAACATGCCATGAACAAAAGGTATATACATACTGGATCACAAAACCAGTCATAAGGGTTAATTTATTGAAATTGAGATATATACATTATAAATAAATAAGCTTTCAATTGATGTCTGGTTTGTTAGGATATGACAATATTTGGCTGACATACAACTATTTCAATATCTGGAATCTGAGGGTGCAAAAAAATCGAAATATTGGAAAAATCGCCTTTAAAGTTGTCCAAATGAAGTTCTTAGCAATGCATATTACTAATGAAAAATTAAGTTTTGATATATTTACGGTAGGACATTTACAAAATATCTTCTTGGAACATGATCTTCATTTAATATCTTAATGATTTTGGCATGAAAAAAAAATTGTCAATTTTGACCCACACAATGTATGATTGGATATTGCTGTAAATACACCAGTGCTACTTACGATTGGTTTTGTTAATATTTATATAAAAGATATACATTTTTTTCTTTGCAAATATAATTAATATTGCAAAATTATTTGAATAATTATAAATAATCTATATAATGAATTACTATTAATACTGCAAATATTATTGCAAAATTGCACTTAATACATGCAATTTTATTTATATGAAATTTAATTAACATTAACAATAGGCCAAGCAGGAACAGTTATCAGCCTTTGCTGGTAAACATAATAGTCAAATAGCAGCTAATGAATTGGCCTGTTAGTTACACATTTTTAGAAACAGTCCATTTTTATTCAATTAAATATTTTTTCCCTCTATCTGGTATGTTTTTGCAGCCTTTTTCCTAATAAATGATTTAACTAATTCAGATTGCCGGACATCCAACTAGGCACAGCTTTTTTACTCTTTGAGCCACACACTGGTAAAGGCTTTAATGTGAGATGCAATGAGGGAAATAATCAAGCAAACAAACCGCTACTATAAAAGGCAATTGGCAACAGCACCGCTTTTAAAAGAAGTTATAATAAGATGGAGCCATCAAGGCAGACGCATCTCAAGTCAGAGGTGGGCAGTGCAGGTTCTTTGAAGAGCTCTTTTGTATCAGACACAGGGCTCTTTGTGATAAAAAGCTCCAGCATTTATAAAGCCCTCCTCACCGAGACAATGAGATTAATTCACACGCGAATATGCATTGGTTGCTGAATAATCAGCTAAACATGCGGTTCTGAATGGACGGGGATTGTAAGAGAGAATCTGTGATCCTCTTGTAAGGTATCAGGCAAACGCATGAAAAATTAATAAAGCTGTCGAACAATGCTGCAAAATCTGACAAGGAACAAAAACCTACCTCTAGCTTCAGGGAAAAAATACACCAGTCTGTCTACAATATCACAGTACAGAGTATTAGTGCAAGTCAATACAGTTTGAACAATGACAGTCAAAGATAAATTACATAGTTTAGCTTTTTAATGGCCACAAATGCAGATGATAACATAGAGATAGAGATGGGTCATATTGATTAACCCACCATCCAGACATGAGTACTGTGTTTTGAGGAAGGTGTGTAAAGTCGCTATGAAAATGCATTTTAAGAAATGTGTCTGATCATTAGTCAATCGGGTAACCCAGCACTATTCATTTTTTAAAATATGTGGTTTTGTACAGGGGTTCACCAGTATTCTGTACTGTCTGTAATATATATATATATATAAAAAAAAACTTTTAAACAGCTTTCCTTTAACTGTTTTAATTTCTGAATGCTTGAATATTTGATACTGTTTCGAAAACCTCAAAAATGCCTCAAAACACTGTTTACTGGGTTAAATGCTCTGGAAAATATTGTGATGTATTGATAAATGCTTGAAGGTTACAGTAAATTGTTTATTTTTATATTTATTAAATTAACTTTTAAATAAAGAGTCACCTTCACTAGCATATTAGTTTTTGCTGAAGTATTAAAATAGTTAAAAAAATTATGAAGTTTCAGTGTTCACCAGTATTAGTGTTATTTTAGTATCACTGAGTTACTTGTATGGTTTCTATTAATTTTTTTGATTTTCTGTTTTAATTTTAATTATACTTAAAGTTTTTGTAATTTTGTTTTGTGTTTTTGTCCATTTTATCGGTTATTGTTTGTTGTTTAAATATGTAGATACCAATATCAATATGTACTATATACATATTTTTTACTGTTCCTAGTATACTCTTAAAAATAAAGGTGCTTTAAAAGGTTCTTTACAGCGATGCCATAGAAGAACCATTTTTGGTTCTACAAAGAACCATACAATCAAAGGTTCCTTAAAGAACCATCTCTTTCTTACCTTTTTTATAATCTAAAGAATTTTCATTCGCCACAAAGAAGCTTTTGTGAAAGTGAAAGATGACCTTTATTTTTAAGAGTGTACTAGGAACAGTAAAAAATATGTATATAGTACATATTGATATAGTTTTTTATTCATTTTAATTTATTTACTTAACTATAATAGCCCTAGTATTAGTATCACGAGTGAAATTTTGATCACAACAACTTGAACAATTAGGTGAGGATGGAGAAAAGTGTTTAACAGACTTGTGGTTTAGCAACTCTTTCTCTCCATTTTCTCTTTTTTTTCTTCTGGTAATTCCTGCTGCCTGCAGGCGCTTCGTGCAGTCAAGCGCACCATTACGAGGCAACAATTAAGCAGGATGTGGAAGCCGGCACCTGGTCCAAGGCATTCAGTGGCTTTCAGCAGCAGCTGACTGTACAGTGTCCTCCACACCAGGTGGTCCTCCTTCAATGACATTAGCTAGTGACTCCAGGGTTAATAAAGGGCCTGCATTGGCCCAGTGTGCTTGCACAAATCCCATTCACTTAGCCACAGACACTGGCTCTTTAAATGGGCTGACCAAACAATGTGCTCTCCCAACACCCACATAAAGACAGCTCAAACACAATTTGGGAATGTTACTTGTCATCAGAAAGCATACAGGCTGTCTTTAAAATGTAAATACATCTTATGGATGTACTGCTGGAGCAGCTGTAATGTTGTGCCGCATCTATAGTTCACAGGACATTGCATTGATCCTTAGATTAAAAAAATAGCTTCTGTTTACAATTTCATTATATTTGGCTATTATTAAAATTAAAGAATAATGCACAGTTTGTTTCAGGGATTAAAAATCCTGATCCAACAAGTTATCGTGATGCAATGTTTTGAACTGTCATATACTTAGAGCAATACACTACCAGTCAAAAGTCTGGAAGATTTTGAAATGTTTTTGAAAGACGCCTATTTCGTTCACCAAGGCTGCATTTATTTGATCAAAAACACAGTAAAAACTGTAATATTTGGAAATAATATTTCAATTTAAAATAGCTGTTTTCTATGTGAAGAGCTGTTAAAATGTAATTGATTTCTGTGATCAAAGCTGAATTTTCAGCATCATTACTCCAGTCTCAGTGTCACTTTATCCTTCTGAAATCATTCTAAACATGCCGCTTTACTACATAAGAAATATTTCCTCTTATTATTAGTGTTGAAAACATTGAATAAAGATGCTGAAAATTCAGCTTTGTATCTCAGGAATAAATACAAATTTTAAAATAAATGAAAATAACATTTCATAAGAATCCTGGTGGAAGGACCTTCAAGCCAACTCAATCCGAACATCTTCAAGTATCGGCTAAAACACATCTCTTACATCTTTATTTGCCCCTCTAACTCTAACACCCTCTATTCTAATTCTATTCTAAAAACTTGCCCTTTTAGACTTATACTCTATACATTTACTTACTGCTTGTTTTTAAAAAAAAAAAAAAAAAAAAAAAATGCAGCCTTGGTAAACATTTTTAAAAAATGGCTGACAATACTGAATGGAAAATTCACTTATGATGCAGAAACTGTGATATTAACTGCAGGAGAAAGAGATCTCTGTCATCATACTTATGGGAGATCAAGTCAAAACCTCTGGGCTGGTGTGGAGGAGATGCTATAGACACTTTCTGGTCATCGCCATCCTCACTTCACAGCTTTGTGCACCAACCGTGAATAAGACTCATATACATGACAACAGCTATAGATCTGTAGTGGCTCTGCCACAGTAATTAAAAGGCTGTATGAAGTGTTTGAAACCAAGACGTGCAAATCACAATGAAATGCTAAGTGCTTCCATTTCAGCAACATGCTGGATTGTCTGGCAATCAAAAGGAGCAGCAAAAATAAAACCAATCACAGACACGTAATGAAGTTCCAAACAGGCGCTCAAAAATGGAAAAGACCTCTGGTTAAGGCACTACTTTATAATGAGCACTTCGCACACAAACAAATGAACAAGAATCACAGAAAACATTACGGCATTATTACAGGCATCCAGCGTAACGTCCTGATGGCAGAAAAGCTGAGGAACATTAGCGGAGCTTAGCCCTTCACCAAGCAAACTGCACTCTTCTACTTCACAATGTAAAGAACCTCCATTTCCACATCAAAGCCAGACTGGGAAAAAAGCAGGATGCACACTTTTATGTCGCTCTATGGTTTTTGCTGTTGTTTTGTTTATTCCCCCATCCTCTTCGCAGAGACTCCGTTTTGTGTGAACATGCAAATGGAGAAACACAAGGACATCCTTTAGCTCAGAACAATCACGGGCAGCGCGTGGAGGAGCCGTCTCTGCCTTTGAACTGTTTAAAGTGGTATTAATGGCCAACTTATAAATAATCAACTAATTCCTCTTTAAAGATATCCGCCAGTGGGGCACTGGAAACCGAGAGCGCTGGAGTAAAGAAGCGGCCCAAATGCGCAGTCAGACAACCACATGAAGCTCAGCATGCTCAGAAAAACTACTGTTTATTATAATATTTTTAAGGTACGGAACAATTTGTAGCTTGCAAAACTGTCTTGCAAAAAGTGCTTATGTACTGTATCTACAGTATGTTGCGGGTCATCCTCTCATTGTATTTCACCATGTTGAAATGACGCTGTTTCACTAAACATCAGAGAGAATGCTCACGCTCTTTGGCTGCCATCTCAGTAGATATGCTAAAAAAATAGTGAAAATTATACAACAGAACTGCCACAAAAACTCAGAGATGTTCATGCTACTCCCTGTTGATAGATGGCAGTGCAGCATCTAACTTTGTGGTATCGTTCCAAAAAGACACAAGAAACCGCGATGCTAACGCTAGCTAAACAACTACTGAGGGCAGCTTTAAAAGACACTTTATTTAGGGTGACCATATGTCCTCTTTTCCCCGGACATGTCTTCTTTTTAAACATAAAAAAAAAATCTAAATCACCCAAAATGATTTGGCTTTTGCTTTCTACAGTTGCCATTCATTGTGTGAATTTTTGTATTAAAGTATGTTCTAGACTATTTTCTTAATCCCGTCCCCACAAACATTCTAATATTGAATATAATTTTTGTGCATCAGCGTCAGTCAATCAATATGCAGAGTATTTAAATCGCTTTGGATGCAGCTTGTGTTGGATGTTGCCAAATCCTAATTCTTTCCATGGAATTGGGCTGATTTTAAACTGTTGTGGCAGATGGATTTTCTCCCGTGAGTTAAAGGTTTGAAATATTGCATAAATTACATTTCACTCAAATGCATGTATTAAAACATTTTGCATTCTACCTATGATAAAACAATACGTTTAGTGAAGGATGGCCACTGTGGTTGGAAGCCTTTTAGCTGTGTTTATGATCAATCTGCACAACAGTGACTGTAAAATATGTAGTTTAGGTATGGAAATGACAAATTTTGAGTTTTGATATGGGATATGGTCACCCCCAGTCCTCTTTTTTGAAATCTATGTTTTATATAAAGTATAGAAAAAATTCTTTAAAAAATTTGGCAAATGTGTTTTTTGTTGAGTATGGCTCATTTATGGCTCAAGTAGGACAAAAACAGTTTTATTTAGAGCCCAAACTTGGCAAAATATGCAATTTGGTGTAGATGCTTCAGTCCAGTAAATGTTCATCTTGAAAGATTACTAACAATATCAAAGTTATACTTACATTTACTTTATAAAAATCAGTAGAGATTTCACAGCATTTTCAAAGACACGTTAAACACAAACTGAAGGTGGATGTTAGTACAATTATACTAAAAGACCTTTTACCCAATCAAAACTCAATCAATCAGTCGACAAAGATGTAGATGTAGATGTAGATTGTGTACAAGTTTTGATCAGGTCTTAGAGAATAGTGTATTAAGTCTGATAAAGCAACACATTCTCACTTCCAACTCGTCACACACTTTTTGACGCACAGTGTACCCCTTTTAGCATCGTTTTTCGATGTGCAGGGTCCTCCATTGCTTTAAATAAGAAACCTTTGGCATTAATATGCTGAAGTGAAAGCATTTAGAATTACATTACACTATTTACCTGCTGCGTGTTTTACATTGTTCAGAAGTGGATAGGTTTAGGGTAGGGTACAGGTTAGGTGCTCCAAAATATCTATTAAAGTATAAATTTATATAAAATATGTTCTATTTTTGCAAATGCATGCAAGCCATTAAAAGCCATTAAAACAAGCATCAATATGTTTTGAGCTGGGAGCGAGAACATTTTAGATAAAGTTGGCTTTATAGGACTAAATATACTCAAAACACAGGCAATAGGTTGAGAAAACCTAAAAATATTCCTCATGAGAAGTCATTTCTCATTTATGAAAAATGGCCTTTATACACCTATATTTTATCTGCTGTAGTGTGTTGTTCTTTTTAAATTAGTGTCAGAGCTGATTTACAAAAACAACAAAGAAAATACGTATCACGGGACGTACAATATAGTTGGCGGCTTATATGGTGGCTGACATTTGAGTGACATTTAGGGAAGAATTGGATATGTGTGGCATAAGAGAGGATAAGCAGCGATGGCAGTCTTCATTCAGGCCCAGAGAGCCAGAAATGAGTGACCGAGCTCTGGGAGATTGAATGGTAATCAGAGCACTGCTGATATTCACCGATTGAAGACTCTTTCTCACCATTGGAGGATTTCAATATCACAAGAGCCCTAGAGGCAGTATTCTTATCAGCAGCGGCCTCAGACAAAGAAACCCCAGAATGAGATATGAGCTTTAACGAGGGCCGGTGCTGAACAACCGTGACGATTAGCGAGAGGAGAATCAGGCATGCGTGAAGATGCAAACACAAAGGCACGAAGCCCCTCTCCTGCAAACAAACGCGTATACATCCTGGCACTCACTCGTGCGCAAACCAACACGAGCCTCGAGACGCCGGAGATCTTTTGAGAAAGACTATCATGCGAAGAATACCTCCGCTGCCTCAGGCAATCTCATTCTAATGAGCGAGAAACAAAACACAAACAAAACAAAAGCAACAGTGCTCTGGAAACACGCCGTCCGATCTCGCGCACACGCGCGCTCTCGTACATTCAAATACTCCCACACTTAAGTGCCGAAGCTTGCCAGAATTGCTCATTATCACTCCCTTTACAAGACTATAGACAAAGCGCGCCAGAGACAAAACCCACACACGGCTCATCAATGCGAACGCGTTCATTGTGTACACGGGCGACAAACAAAAAGCGGAGCGACATCCATTTGGATAACCTGAGAGGGCTAACAGCTTTCTCCCAGAGTTGGCAGCCTGAGGAGGGAGGAGAAGAAAGTTCATTAATTAAACAGGGCTTGGGCAGACAGATGGAACCGCTAGCTGGATGCTAATTACTCTGAGAAGACGAGCAGGTTTAACACTCGTCCTCCCCTCCTCCGCCATCAATCACAATTAGCACAGCTCCGAAATGTCCATCCTGCTCAGCGGACCAACAACAGGATGAGATAAAAAGGAACTATCATCTATGGTCAACTTGACTGCTTCATTCTCGTTTAGGGATTTTTACTTGGGTATGGATGGGAGGGTCATGCACCAAAGTAACGAGACCGAAATTTCGAGTGACACTTTGTGCACAAGTTCACAAGCTTTGCTTGATGTATTCGCTAAGGCATAACTCAGAGGCGCTGAGAAGCGCTCATCATCTTTGCTTTCTCCATTTCACTGTTCTGAGAAAATATCAGCTGAACCAGCAAGCAGTGAGAAGTAGGTGTTCGTCCAACTTGACATTTACTATGCCCAGGTATAATAGTTCACATGCAGTCTGGAACAAAACAAAAACTCTTAACAACCAACATCAACACTGGCTGGATGTCTTTGGCTCATGAAATTAAGCTCATGGAGTCTAACAATTGGATTTAAACTTGAATTTAAAATAAAATGTATTTACATTTCCATTCAAAAGTCTGCGGTTGGTAGGTTTTTTTAAAAGATGTCTCTTATGCTCAGCCAAGGCTGCATTTATTTTATCAATAAATACAGTAAAAACTGCAAAATTGTGAAATATTATTACAATTTAAAATAACGATTTTCTCTTTGAATATATTGCAAAATGTAATTTCTTCCTATGATACAAAGCTAAATTTTCAGCATCATACACTCTCAAAAACAAAGTCTCCAAACGGGTAATTTTGCAGTGATGCCATTGAAGAACCATTTTTGGTTCCCCAAATAACCTTTCGGTGAAAGGTTCTTAAAAGAACATTTTAAAAATCTAAAGAACCTTTTTCCACTATAAAGAACATTTTCTGCATTTTAAAACCATTTACTTCATGCAACCATCAATGCCAATAAATAACCTTTATTTTTAAGAGTGTAAGTCCAGTCTTCAGTATCACACAAACCTTCAAAAATCATTCTAATATGATGATTTGCTGTTTGACGAGACATTTATTATTAATGTTGAAATCTTGAAAAACATTTTTCAAGATTGTTTGATTAATAGAAAGTTCAAAAGAACATGATTTAATATAAAAATAATAATTGTAACACTTTGCTGGAAAAAAAAAATGCACTATAAGTTTTTTTTTTTCCATTGTATTGTGTGGACATTGTAGATGAGTACAGCAGACAAACATTTAAAAATATAAATATTCTATCTAAACAAACAGCTGATTAGCCATATTAGGCAGTTTCATTGTATACATAAAAAACAAGATGCATTTGGATAGCATTTGGTGTTCAAATCAAATCTACAATTTTGCTCGGAGGCAATCGTTTCCCCATTGTTTCACATTTAATACACTTGTCTCCCATCTGCACAAAATAAACAACAACAACACAGCAGAAAACACTACGGTGGAGTGCAAAAACACAAGCTGGCAGGTGCCAACAGGAGCCGCTCTCACGCTTACAGGCGCTTTAGTAACGTCACTCCTGAGGGAGCATTAATAAAGGAGCAAGCTCTGCGTAACTCTACCTCACACACACACACACACACACACACACACACACACACACACACACACACACACACACACACACACACACACACACACACACACACACACACACACACACACACACACACACACACACACACACACACACACACACACACACGCTGGGGGATCCCACCCTGATCTGGCAATGGCTCCTCCATTCACAATAGTGGCAGAACATAGACAGATGTCAAGCATGAATGCCTAATGGAGTGCTAGTGATTTTTTTTTTCATTTTGTGTGGGAGGAGACAGAGGTTCAAGTTTAAACATGGATTGTCAAATTCAATCACATTGGCGCAGACGGTCTGTGATGCAAAAAATGTCACAGCAAAAAACACCCTAGCTGTTACTCAGTTTTTAAATGATCAGTTGTTCTCACTAAAGCAACCATTACTATTACATACACTGGTAAAAAATAATGATTCTTTATTGGCATTGATGGTACCATGAAGAATATCTTCTATTAGAAATGTTCGATTCCACAAAAGGTTCTTTAAAGTGAAAAAAAGTTTAGATTTTTAAATGTTCTTCATTTTTAGAAAGTCTAAAAATCTTTCTTCACTTTTAAAAATAAAGCTTTATTGGCATGTAAGGTTCCATGAAGAACTTTTAACAACCATGGAAACTTTCCATTGGACAAAAGCTTCTGGATAGTTTAAAAAAAATTGTCAAAATATTAGTTACCGAAACAAGATTTTAAGAACTTTTCACCGAAAGGTCCTTTGGAGAACTAAAATTGGTTCTTGTATTGCATAGCTATGAAAACCCCTATATTTGGAACCATTATTTTTAAAAGTCTAGAACATCCTAGGAACCACTCAGATTTAGTTTTGCATGAGCATGGACAACAAAAATGTCTTTAGAATTTGTAAAATTAAAGAAACAAACAAACTGTTACTTCCAATACCCTCGTCCTCTTTACAACCCAGAAAAATAAATAAATAAAGCATTTACATTGAGGTTGGAGAGCGGCATAACAAAAGGAAAACGAGAATATCATCAAGTGCGTATTTAATTTTAGGTTGATAAAGTATGAAGAAGTTTGACCCAGTAGCATGCTGTACTCATATCGAATTAGACACGACTCGATGACCCACGAGTCTTCCTGCTCCCTGCGGAAATTTGATTAAAAAAGCTATTGAGGATTCCGAGCATGATGATGATGTGCAGAAAAGAAAGCCCAGGCAGAGCCAAGGCTGGATAAACATGAAGTGCATGAGATTCATGCACACACCTATTACATCTGCCACCTGTTTTTTTTTTTTTCTTCTTCTCTATTTTTGTTGTTCTGTAATGGCGTTGTTTACTGACCTGTGTTTAAGTTCTGGCTTTACCATAAGAGAAAATCCCCCACGGGCATTTGTGTGTGTGTGTGTGTGTGTGTGTGTGCGCGCGTGTGTGTGTGCGCGCGTGTGTGTGTCACTATTCTTTGTTCCAGGCATCACAAGCAGCAGGAGGGGTAGAGAGAGCGAGAGAAGAGTAATGCTATGAGTCATTCAGTGTTAGAGAGAGAGGGTGGGTGGGTGGGAGAATACTTGAGTATTTCATATAAAGAGGCAGCAGTGAGACGCCATATGCCATATGGGCAAAACTGACTTTCCACTCATGGCTGGGCTTGACAGGCCTGTGGATGGGAGCCCCCCTTAATTGTGTGTGTGTTAGTGAGGCTATGTTCAGAATAAAATAGTAAAATACTGAATGCTGTGCAGTATACACTGCCAAGTATTTATGAAACAGTACACATTATTTCACACAGTAGTATACAGTGTTGCCACAATGTAAAAATTTATAGTTCTCACAACTATTTTCTTACTATTGTCCCAGTTACTACTACTTTGCCAATAAATTAATTGAGCTAACTACAGATTACTTGTTCAGCAATTTTTTAATTTGTAACTCAATAAATTTATCATTTTGGTAGTTGTACACACACCACACAGGATACTGAAATAAATAGGGATGCAACGATATTATCAATATCGTGATATCGCGATAGCAAAACTATCTCAATATTATCGTGGTCACATGACGATATGAAACGGTTCAGGGCAGTTTTTTTATTTTTAATATTTAAACTTCTTATTCTAGGTCTTTAAATTTGTGTTTTGGGCATGCTTTGACACAGTATCTGTCAAACGAAAGCGCAATATGGCTTAATCCCTTCATCAAGTCTATTTTTGCTGTGTGTTTCAAAGCGAAGGGCACACATTGTTGAGGGGATCAGCTTGTGATCCGGTGTTTTCCACACCTCAGAACGTCTCTGTTCACAGTGAATGCAGTGAATTCATTTATTGCATGTGCTGTGAGTTTAGTGTGCATTTGAGAATGCAACAGCCAACAATTCTGCTTTATTTTCACGACAGATGTTTACAGACTTTCACTAGATTTGTAGTGAGATGCGTTTTGTAAGCCTGTTTTCAGTGAAGCTGAACTTTAGCTTCAAAATAAAAGCTCTAACGCTGTTTCCGTCAAAATAAAAGCTAGTATGAAAGTCCAGTATGAATTGCTGACAGCTAGCGGTTTAAATGGGTAACGTTACTGCATTCCAAATTAAAAATATCTCTTTAAAATGTAGATATTAGAATTTGTATTGTAATTTCCCTGCTGTATTGTAAAGCAAAAATAATATACCAATGAAATATTAATTTTCATTTATTTTACAGCGCAATTATTTTACAATATTAGGCTATTACTGTCATTGTATTTATTATTATTTTTATTATATTCCACATTGTTTGACACCAGTGTGAATGTAATTTAGACTGAGACAGTATATCACAAATAAAAGAGGCTTGATTGCCCTTTAAAGTTCAGGTACAAGTCAATTCACTGACTTTGTTCTGACCTAACTAAGTTTTCTTAGTTAAGAACATGGGTTGGAGCTCTTAATTTTGAACTCCCAAAGTGCATTAGATAGAAGAATTTATCTTTAAAATGTACAAAAATGTATTTTTTCGCCGAAATTATTAATTTTTTTTAATATATCGTAATAAATAGTGTATAGTGGTCTTCATATCGCAATATTATCGTATCATGCGATTTTGATATCGTTACGTCCCTAGAAATAAACTATGCTCTTCTGAAGGTGCAATTATCTTGAAATCTCAAGAACAATAAGTAAATGATGAGCACTTAAAATCACAACAACAAATAACTAACAATAAACAAAACAACAACAAAAGGTCAAAGCAGCAAACTGCGAAACAATAATCCTATAACACTAACCGTGTAATTTCTGTATTTTATTCATGCTTGGAACTCAAAAACCCTAAATCTGAAGTTTCTTTTTTTATTATTACAGTGCATGAACTTATTAGGGTTGTGACGATGAGGAAATTTCCCCACCGGTTAATCGGCATTGTGACAACACCGGTAATACCGGTATCACCGTGGGTGTGGGGGTTTCCTCTTTTCCTCTTTTTTTTCTGCTTTTAAATAGCTTATAAATGCGTGCGTATTATACTTTCACTTTCAGTTTTGCGGGAATTGGCAATTCGGCGTCAATTGTTTGAATGGACGACAACGAAACTACAAAAAAAAAACGTTGAACCCAAAATATTGCCAAAGAGGTGCTTTTGCATTGCTTTTTGACACTAAATCGTCCGCCATTCTCTTTCTGTAAATTCGACTTTCGTTGTGAGGTTTTATTCACAAATTTCGGGAGGAGCTCGCACAGATAATTAACACGGCCAATTCACCATCAGCAATCACACTCCCTATCCAAGCACTACAAGAGAATCCCTTTAAATAGCCAAGCAGTCTTACCTTCATTATCTCTTGTTATTGGGTTCGGGCTGAATGCCGAGCTCGGAGCCCTCTCCCGGACAGCACGCCAAACACGCTTATCTTTTACGCTGTTTATTATATGTAAGGGCGAACTTGTGAACTTCTCACGTGATAAAAGAAATATGACGCATTGTAGCAGTTTTTAATTATAGTGCATGCTCTCGTCTTAAGTAAATTATTTAATTCAATTCAAATAAATATTTAATAAAAAAACGAATACTTAAAAAATAAATAAATGTGGAGACGGTGTCACGGTGGAAAAGTGATGTCACCGGCGTTGCATCTTAAAATCGGTAACACCGTCAACACCGTCTATCGTGGCAAGCCTAGAACTTATCACATTATTATCCAGTTATTATCTAGAAAATCTTGGAAAACTATTATTTTGCTTTTTAATCAATGCAAAAATGCCTTAAATTGTTTAATTTCCGCAACACTATAATCTGACATATGTGACCCTGGACCACAAATGGGTCGAGATACAAATATTTGAAAATCTGGAATCTGAGGGTGCAAAAAAATCAAAACAATGAGAAAATGACCTTTAAAGTTGTCCAAATGAAGTTCTTAGCAATGCATATTACTAATCAAAAATTAAGTTGTGATATATTTATGGTAGGAAATTGACAAAATATCTTCATGGACATGATCTTTATTTAATATTCAAATTATTTTTTGGCATAAAAGAAAAATCGATAATTTTGACCCTACAAATATACCCGTGTTACTTATGACTGGTTTTGTGGTCCATATATTAAATCATATTTAACATTTGGCAGTCTCTAATAATAAGCCAAGAAACCATCCATCAAACTGGAAATGGACTAAGACTGTTTATGAACATGTGCAGGCATGGACAAAAAGAAAAGGAGAGAGAGAGAGAGAGATTGGGTGGGCGAGTGAGTTGGCGTAATTCAGTGATCTGAACACATTGGACTTTTTCAGGACCTCCAGTAACAGCTGGCGAGTTGGGAGACCCAGGAAAGCAGACGGGGAGGGGGACTCATGGAAACATTTAAAGAAACTGCTGCTCCATTATTTAAATGGTGTTATCTACTATTATACTATGTTGGTCTATTATTGTGGTATCATTAATTTCAAATGTACATGGCCACAAATGTCATGCGAAGAAAGCTAAGAGAGGTCAGCGGGACGGCCTCTTCCAGTTTAACGAGGAGGTTCTTAATCAGTATAATCTGCAAAGTGTTGACAGCCAACAACACTAAAGAAGACGCAAGCTCAGTCCAGACATGCTATTTCAATATAGCACATGGATCTTGTGCTTGAAAAACAAACTAATATGAATGCATATTCATAGGCGCCCACAATGGAAACCGAATGATCGCATTCATAATCCTCATTCCAAATTGCTGGTACTTGTATTACGATTTATATGAGACCACATCCCTTACATACCCTCAAATATCCTCCAACCATCACGGGTGCTAAAAGCTGAATCTCGCATGACTGACGGCGAGCAGGAACAGATTATGGCTATTGATTGGTGCCTAGAGATGGATCTGAGCCAGGAGGAGAGAGGGAGTAAGCAGGCTAACTCCATCGATTCTTGTTCAGCAGGGGAGGCAGCACAGAGGCTGAAGGTCAGTGAATCTCTGCTTCACTTCTTAAGGGCCACTGGTCTGCCATCGCCAACCCCACGTGGACTAAAGCATGTCAACTTCATGCAAAGCCTGATAGAAAGAGAGTGAAGAGACAGTGTATGACACACTGACCTTAGGCCAAGAAAGGGCTCAGTGGTAAAAGAGTTAAACCAGCTGCCCACTTGTCAACTCTGAATAACTCAATAATGATATGGGATGTCATGCAAATGGCCAGCTGATAGGAAAAGTCTTTGTCCTGTATTGCAGCAGGACATTCTGCAAATCAACGTGAAGCTGGCTGAATTAGGAACAAGAACACTGAGCAAACGTAAACCATTACCAGGGACATCATCTGAAGGCCAGAACAAAAACTGATAATGTACAGATAATGTACTCACCCCCTTGTCATCCAAGATGTTCATGTTTCTTTCGTCAGTCGTAAAGAAATTGTTTTTTGAGGAAAACATTTCGAGATTTTTCTCCATATAGTGGACTTCTATGGTGCCCCAAGTTTGAACTTTCAAAATGCAGTTTAAATGAGGCTTCAAACGATCCCAAATCCGGTTGTAAACCATCCCAGCTGAGGAAGAAGACTCTTTATCTAGTGAAACGATCATTTTTTGATATTACAATTTATATACTTTTTAACCCTTTTAAAATTCTCGTCTTGTCTTGCTCTGCCTGAACTCTGTTTTTTCCAGTTCAAGACAGTTAGGGTATGTTAAAAAAACTCCCATCTCATTTTCTCTCTCAACTTCAAAGTTGTCCTACATCGCTGTTTTACCATTTTTGTTAAGGGTGTTTGTTCTTCTTTGTATGGTCACTTTGCAAACACTGGGTTGGTGCTTCTGCAGCAATGTAGGATGATTTTGAAATGATTTTGAAATGATTTTTGAAGTTGAGGAAAAAAGTAAGATGGGGGTTTTTCGACTTACCCTAACTGTCTTGAACGGGAAATAACAAAGTTCAGGCAGAGCAAGACGAGCGTTCGAGGTTAAAAGGTATATAAATTGTAAAAAATAAAATTAATTAACTGATTGTTTCGCTAGATAAGTCTCTTCTTCCTCAGCTGGGATTGTTTACAACCGCATTTGGGATAGTTTGAAGCCGCATTTAAACTGCATTTTGGAAGTTCAAACTCGGAGCACCATAGAAGTCCACTATATGGAGAAAAATCCTCAAATGTTTTCCTCAAAAAACTATTTCTTACCGACTAAAGAAAGAAAGACATGATTATCTTGGGTGACAAGGGGGTAAGTAAATTATCTGTACATTTTTGTTCTGGAAGTGAACTTCTTTAAGAACAACTCAAAACTACAACAAACTGCTCGTTCAAACTACAGCACTCTTCTTCGGGACATCACAAACTCAGTTATTTAAATAATTCTCACCCACTGAATATGCAAAAAGGGGGAAAGACCTGGTTGAGCTATGAGAAGATGAAGAAGAGCTGCTTTAGTAGCGTGTTGTTACCATTGGAGTGGTTACAGTGAGGGACGTGACCCTTTCAGAACACACTCCAAGCTATTCGCCATTGACAACAGACTGGGCCAGCTAACCAATCAGAACACAGCACGCTTGACTGGTAAGAGTGGCACTGTAAAAATGACAAATAATGTGAATAATAATGTTTTTAAGAACAAATCAAGCATGAAAATCTACTCCACAAACTAAATCAAGACTTTGTAAAAGGGCATAATAGGACCCCTTCAAAAATAAAATGTCAGGCTTTGGTTTTTCTAATTGTATGATGGTTCTTGCCAAAGCTCAAAGGCAGTCTTTTTTTTCTCGGTGCTGCATGCAGATTACCATAATCATCGTAAAAAGCACACACACTATTTTTGTCACAACTGGCTTGACTGGAATTGAAGTCACGTTTTTTTATGCATGTTTTTATTTATTTATGAAACGTAAAATGTTTTCAGAGACCCTGTCTCAAGATGGAGTGGTTGCATTCATAAATTCATTAAACATTACCTTCTGGGAATTCAGACTTGAGATCTAAGTTGAAGGTTATCCTGAATTTAGGGGGTTATTTACAAAAATTTTTAAGAACATTCTTAAAAAAATAAATAAAAAAAAAACAACAGCAAGGGAGTTCTTCCAAGTTTTAAGAATCTTTTTGTCTCTCTGAAAATCCTTTTCAGCTTTTTTCCTAAATTAGAAAATAAGAAGAAAAAAGCAGTTAGAAAGAATTTTACGCTTAAGCAGATTCTTTGAATCTGGCACCAGAGTATTTTGCTAAGCGACAGTGAATAGCAGAGGAAGAACCTAGAACTGCCTTTTATCTTTAAACTTGTGCATTTGCTGTTATTTGATATACACCAAGGCAAATACAAACATCTGAATGGCTGTTTGTAAACATGTAAATAATGCTCGACTTCCTTTCTTCTCTGTGACAAGCAAGTGTCAGAAACACAAAGCTAATTAGTGCTTTGTGTCCCTGAGAAACCAGGGTATTTCTGGACCATCAGAGAGTGAATCTGTAATCTCATTCATTTCATTTTGTCTGCCATTTTTTACTAAATGTGACCCTAGACCACAAAACCAGTCTACTGGTATATTTGAATCAATAGCCAAAAATACATTGTATAGGTCAAACTTATCGATTTTTTTTTTATGCCAAAAATCCTTAGGATACTAAGTAAATATAATGTTCCACGAAGATATTTTGTAAATTTCTAACCGTAAATATATCAAAACTTCATTTTTGATTAGTAATATGCATTGCTAAAAACTTCATTTGGACAACTTTAAAGGTTATTTCTTAATATAATTTTTTTTTTGGACCTTCAGATTGCAGATTTTTAAATAGTTGTATCTCAGCCAAATATTGTCCTAACCTAACAGTATATCAATGGAAAGAGCTTATTTATTCAGTATAAATCTCAATTTCAATAATTAAAACTTATGAGTGATTTTGCGTTCCATGGTCACAAATGATCTGCACAAACATGTCGCATGCAAAAATTAAATTTTTGTACTGAACAGGCCTTGACTCTTTCTGTAGCATTTGCAATATATAGCATTGCAATCGCATAAAACACCAAAAAGTCAGACAATATGGTTTTTGGGTCACCAACTGTGAACAAGAAATGCCTGTTTGATACTCCCAAAGTCCAAGAAAAGGGATGAGAGGAAGTTGAATCAGGGAGTTGAACTGGTGGAGCTGTTACAATAGCTAACAAACATAGTTTGATCAGTAGGAAAAAAAAAACAGTTGGTTTATAGCTAAAATATTTAATTCAGTTTATTTTTACCACACTCTATCATATACCCTCAGAACATTTAAAATGTACTGTATGGCACAAGTGACATAGCATCATTCTGTGACGATATATGACTCTTCTTTTAAAGCTTGAAGCTTGTCACTATTCGCTGCCATTATATGAATGAAAGCGAGCAGAGCATTTTTTAAATTTCTCCTTTTGTGGTGTGAACAAGAAAGAAGGTCATATGGCATTAGAACAACACCAGGGTGAGTAAATAATGCCTGAATTCTCATTTGTGGCTGAACAATCCCTTCAAGAGAGCCCATTCTGCTCCTGAGCAACATAAAGAATGTCAACAAGAGTGAAAACATGAAGGAACAAAAGGCTCATGTATCAGTAGAAGATGAATTTTCCTCATTTATTGATCTTGTAATATATCCTAAGTTTCCCTGCACAGGGCTTCAGCATGGCCCACTTCAAACTCGCAGCAGCTGATGAATCAATAATCACGACACATTATGCGCAATGTGAAAGATGTCAGCAGGAGTGGGGACTCTCCATTCAAGCTAAGCTCTTTGGAAAAGCATAATCCCAGAGGCGGGCGGGATAGAGATCCATAGATTAGCTCCCAACACTCACCTGCATTCGTGGACAATAGAAGGCAAGGGTGTGGGACAGCGCAGGGCACAGGGGTGGATTGCAGTGCCCCATGCCAAGCGCTGGTGGTCATTTCAGCAAAACCCATCCAATTAGAGCTGAGTGATGGTGTAGCCCGCTGGAGGCCCCTCCATCTCTGCGGCAGGGCCAGAGAGAGACACCTGCTTTTATCAGCCTGTGCAGGGAGCACGAGGACTCTCTTTGAAGAAATATTCAACTAATTACGCTGGAGCACCAAGCACAACAAGCAGGAAGATTGCAGGGACCCTGACCATTGTGAAGCTGAAAACTCCAGAGAAGATTTCATCTCCACACAAAAACAGACATCTTTCAGACTGTGAGGCAAGGTCATTGTTCTGACAGAGAGCGACAGACTGTAAAAGAAGGAAGAAAGAGGACTACATTCACACTGCGGTTGAATGTGCATCAAATCTGATTCTTTCCCCTCACATATGATGCAGATCTGTTTCTGGATGACAGTGTAAACAGTAAACGTCACACTCAATCCGACTAATCTGCTTTTTCATATGTGGAAATAAACTTGATGTGTATCCGATTTTTTTGTAATGTGACTTCAGTGTGAACAGCCAGGATAAGAAGTCAATATAATGCGACATTACAGCCTAGGAGCAAAGCCATGCTTTGAGAGTCTGCCTTATATAGTCCAAGGCTGCCCTAGACATCCTAAAGGTCTTGAAGACAATAGTGTTGAGGTCCCATATGAAACTGAAGTAGTGAAAGAGCCTTCATTTCATATTGAAATGCACATGCGACCAAAACATATAGTTAAAGAGAAAATGTAGGCCGGGAGTTGATTCTATCCATCGGTTGTTGATTTGATTTTGAGATGTGGGAGTGTGTCTAAATGCAAGTTTGCAGGCAATTGTAAGAAATGAGTGGGTTTAGGCAAAGTAAATGATTGGAGAAGTCTGGTGTACATCACTAGATGGAAGTCTGTCACAATGTTATCATTATGTAAAACTAAAACTATTAAAAACATTGTACATTTAAAAAAAAAAGTGCAATAAAATATAAATATTACATGAACCTAAACAATAATTAAAACTGTTGCGTTGGCTTTAATAAATAACTCAAATCAAAGCTGAAGAACTAAAAATACTAAAAAAAAAAAAAAAACACTTTACATTAAGGTGTCGTTTGTTAAAATGTATGCATAAATAAGATGAACAAACAATGAGCAATACATTTATTACATTATTAATCTTTGTTAATGTTAGTTAATAAAAAATACAGTTGTTCATTGTTTGTTCATATTAGTTCATAGTGCATTAACTAATGTTAACAAACACAACTTGTGATTCTAATAATGCTAATAATTAGTAAATGCTGGAATTAACATTAACTAAAATTAATAAATGCTGTAGAAGTATTGTGCATTCATGTTAACTAATAAACCTTATTGTAAAGTGTTACAAAAAAACTATTTAGAAATTCCTAAAACCAATAAAAATTACAAAAGCCTGTAACAAAATGTTTAAAAATTTATTTAGAATGTTACGAAACCTCTTCATCCACATAATTAATCACTGTTGTTTTTATGCACACAGGTCACTTTAGAAGCAACGTCTGTTTAGGACAGTCTGACATGGGACAAACTTCATCTGTCATAACCTCAAACCAAAACAACATCAATGAAATATGATTGGAATGTGTTGTGAACTTGGACAAAGACATGAGATGAGCAATGGAAAGACTAACAGAGACAGAAAGACACACAGAGAATGAGTGAGCGAGAGAAACCCACACTTTTGTGTGAATGTAAGAGGTGACTGTCGAGCAGATGTTCTTGTGACGGACAGATAAGAGACAGTGGTGTAGAAGCAGCACCCAAAAGCAGATCAATTATTCATAGAGACAGATCAAGTCATTGCAGGAAGCTGTGAAAGCAGAATATCCTTAATGGCCTTTCACACCCTATTCACAAGAGACAATTAACAGTTACACACACCCCCACTCACAATAATGATCACACTGATGCAATATCACTCCAGACAGGAAAGAGCAGAATTAAAAATCAGACATGATGCGGCAATATCTACTTATGATTGGAATTCTTTTTTTCCAATCTGTAAAATTGCAACTAATTTCCCCATACACGTTTGAAGTTTTGAGGTCAGTATGTTTTTTTTTTTTTTAAATAAAGTAAAACATTTATTAGCATGGATGCATAAAATTAACCCAAAGTGTCAATTAAGACATTTGTTATAAATTATTACTATTTCAAATAAATGCTGAACTTTCTATTTATCGAATTCTAAAAAACTGCATCATGGTTTTCACAAAAATATGAAGCAGCACAACTGCTTTCAACACTGATGATAATAAGAAATGTTTCCCAATAAGCACATCAGCATATTAGAATGATTTCTGAAGGACCATGTGACACTGAAGACTGGAGTAATGATGAAAAAAATTTAGCTGAAAATTTAGCTTTAAATTAAAATAAATAAATTTAATTGTAAAATATATTCAAACAGAAAATTGTAATAATATTGCCGTTTTTACCATGTTTTTTCATGATAAACGTGGTCTTGGTGAGCAAAAGAGAATTAAGTAACACTTTACTTAAAGCCTTTATGTATAATGCATTATAAAAGTAGGCTTAATGCATTAATTATGCCTTGTAATGCACCTTATAATGCATTGCACCTCAATGCATCTCATGAATAATTATAACACTTACTAATTCATTGTTACACTATGCATTTTAAATTTGGTTATAATTATTTACGACAAGATATAATGTATCACAACGCACATTATGAATAATTATAATGCATTATACCCTTTAATAACCCTTTATAATACATTATGCATAAAAGCTTTAAGTAAAGTGCTACCTTAAAGAGATTTCTTTCAAAAACATTACAATTTTCTAAAAAATCAGACCCCAAACTTTTGAATGGTATCTGTTCTAGTTGCATGTTTCTTGTATCACTCAAGGCTTTCCTCTTGGATACCATACTTCGCTTCTTGTTGAAAACTTTTGAAATTGCTAATGGCAGCTTACGCTGTCTTGCTTTCTAAGCAAGATAGTCAATCAGTAGAGAAGTAGGAAAGAAGTTCTACATGCAGATGGGAAGGTTATGAGACAAACAAATGTACATTTAGCCATGGTATAAGCATAACAATTCCTGGTCAATGAATTATTGAAAATTAATAAGGTGTAAACTTGAGGTGTAAGGCTTGTACAGTTCAACTCAGGGAATTGATTTGTAATAATTCATCAGCCAGAGACAATTAATCCTTAGACAGAGCGTGTCTGTTTCAATCTATTCCCTAGTTTAGTAGACAATATGACCTACCCAGACATTTCTAGGGTCTTTCCAGTGCACTGAATCTTCTGCTCTCTAAAATTCCCAGCATACACCAAAAGACAACATTTACTTACTAGAAAATGACGTCCCATCTTTGCCAGCACTGGAGGAAGAGCTGTACTTTTAACGGCAACGGCAAAGAACACCACACAATGGCAAAATAAATAAATAAAAATAAATAAAATCGCTCATGCAGTGTCAGATAGCAATGGTGTCACAGATCATTGAGGCAGTTTCCCGTATCCTAATGTCATGTTCACTATGAAATGATTCATGGACTAGGGAACGATAGATAGGATTGAGAAGCACACATACAGATACTAGAAACGCTGTGACCTCAGTTCACTGGTTACCAACCGTAAAGATGAAGGATACAAACTCTGGTAAAGCGGCAGTCGAGACTTCACAGCCCTGCTGGCATTGATGCACGTGGCCCGCACCAGACTCGGCAACAGCGTTCCAGTCACTATCGCCCCGTCGAACAGAGGCCCAAAGAAAGGAACCTGGTTGAGACAGAACAAATAATGAAGAAACAATGTCTGTAAGTTTTAACTGTTAAACCCAAAATCAATTTACACAAACTCTAAACCCGATCTTCCATGTGATATGTGAAATCAATGCTCAGGACAGCTGAATCTAGTCGAGGGATAATGCAGCACTTCCATTTGCCAAGGCTTGCATTTATCGAGTGGATGAAATGAGAGTTATTTGAGTGGAACAGCAGATAACAGTGACACAGCTGAGGGAATTTCACTAATTGCAGCTGGTGACATGGTGCAGGAACCATACATCTGACAGCATCCAGGCCACTCAACACACACAGCAGTCAAGTCTGGTAGAGGTGACGTGTTTGCGAGAAATTACAAATGATACACGCTCGGTTTCTCTGGGGATCTAGTGGAAGACGCAGGAGGAGGAAGATGAAAGGCAGCTTGACCGCGATGAGAGTGGCGTGCCGACAGTGCAGTAATGGACTTCCAGCATTAGTGCTTTCAGGGAACAGACAGGAAGAGATACCATCCAGCCCTTCCAGCCACAATCTACATCTCCTGACAATCAGCGAAACATCGCACATCCTGACGGAGATCTTAAGACGCCTCGGGAGAGGCATTTCACATAATATATGAAAATCTGGTAAGTTATGGTGGATGGCTGTGGTTTTTAATGTAACGTAATGTCATTATCTTGACGACGAGGGACGTACCTGGGGTTTTTTCATGATCTGCACAAAGAACATGTGGTTTTTCATCGGGTAGATGATGATGAGGACATCTCCGAAGTCGGTGGGAATGATTCCTCGTCTGTAGTCCCGCGTGTGCTCCGACCACACGATGTGCACTTCGTCGTTTCCCAAGTGACGAAGCTACGACCAACCAGAGGCAAAACGCATCAATAAATCTGACATGCAAACCAATAAAATACTGTCAACATTAGTCATAAACATCATGAGGGCTGCACGTCAGGGAAAAACAATCATTTTCACAGTGCATATGTATTGAATAAAGTGAAAAACAAATTCCTAGAAGGACAAATGTAAAAGGACTGCGGGCATAAAACAAAAATGACTCAATCTCACAAACACGTTTTCTTAGTGACCAACAATAATTCCAGAAAGAAAAGAAAGACTGTGTATTTATTTTAGCACATAACAACTGGACTTATTTTGGGAATTTTCAATCTGAAGTCAAATGAGCTACAGAAATTGGACTCATTATGTTTCAATCATTTAAACAAATTGACTTTAGCCAGAAAATTGGACAGATTTTCATTTTACATAAAAAAATATACATACATTTGTAGGAAATGCATTTTTCAGACGCTAATTTTTGGGAGCTCGGGAACATGAAATACATTGGCGCTGAGAGTCTGATTAATATGTAGTTCTAATGTTGAAGCACTGGTAATCTACTACAATAATTTGTTGCACATGAGGAAACTGTATATCAGAGCAATGGGTTTAGAGATGTGCTGTACTAGCTGTCAATGCTGTAAAGGTTTTTTTATATTCAGACAAGAAATGCTGAAAAGATAACCAGTAGAAACTGTTTCTAAGTACTCAAATAGTATGAGTCAGTATGAAAAAAAAATGCAGGTATTAATTGGGCATTCCAATCTTTTGTAATAATGAACTGAAAAGAAAAGAAAACGGATAAAAACTTTTTTTCCTTGCAATAATATTTGACTGAACAATAAATCTATAAAAATGTGACCTTTTCTATTCATTTGACTGACTTGAAGTGAGTGTGAACAATGGAATATATTGTTAGCAAGCAAATTAAAAATAATGTGATAGAAATGTTTGCTTACATCACCCTGATCCAAAATGATCAAAATAATGTTTTATGCAACACACAAGTGTTTTTTTGTGGGGCTCAGAGCATCATTTACTGTCAAAGACTAAACAAAACAGAAGCAGCACAGACAGACCATAAAGAGTTCATTCCAAATAATTAACAACAATTAAGTGGACTATTACCAAAATGGTGAGAAATTAAAGTGACCTCTGTAATCAAAAAAGAGGAGTCTTGGAAGCATGTCGCTGCGACGGCGCGGCCTTAAGCGAGCACTTCTCAATGGGTCGTTAAACATCTGCCGATGCACCCATGCCTAATGAGCCATTACCAAAACATGTCCTCTTCACCAAAAATGCAATTACCACATTTCCCCATAAGCCCTTAATTATGCTAATGGGCTAAAATTAAACAACTCCACAACAAGCTGATTGGGTCGGCACATACCGATCCATTTGGAGAGTCAGCAGAAGAATTGGCGGCATGTAAACAGGTTGGGCGGCGAGAGGAAATACACAACGCATTGTACACGTACGCCAGATGCCATTCTCAATGAAAGGGAGCAGATGTTAAAGACCGCAGACTTGTAAGAAACCTGAACTTTGGTATAGGCTTAAGTAGAGTGCCTGAGAAGGTGTTGTGGGTGGTTGCCAGGGCATTCTGGGTGGCTGATTCTTTCCGCACAAGCCAGTAGAGTGCATCTCTAAGACATATTGACATACTGGTCTGTAGATATGGCTCAGGTTGGGATTTTAGCACATGATTTGCACAGGACATTATTAATTATAAACAACCTTGATAAAACCAGTATTTTAATTTTAAAATGTGACCCTGGACCACAAAACCAGTCTTAAGTAGCACAGGTATATTTGTAGCAATAGCCAAAAATACATTGTTTAGGTCATAATTGTTGATTTTTTTATGCCAAAAATCATGAGCATATTAAGATCATGTTCCATGAAGATATTTAGTAAATTTCATGTTATAAATATATCAAAACTTTATTTCTGATTATTAATATGCATTGCTAAGAACTTTTTTCTTTTCAATATTTTGATCTGATTGCAGATTTTCAAATAGTTGTATCTCGGCCAAATATTGTCCTATCCTAACAAACCATACATCAATTGAAAGCTTTAAAAAAAATTCCCCTTATGACGGATTTTGTGGTCCAGGGTCACAAATGTTTACGTTTTACTATAGCCAGCTCCTTATTAAAAGAGATGAGGGAGATAAAACTCTTTCAACCATTTAAAACATATTATAATATTAAAACGATCGAGTAAACACTGCCATATCAGTAGATCAGAAGCAAGTGTTTCGCATAATTGCATGATATTCACTGATAGAACACACAACAGCGTTGTGTATTTGACTACTAATGCAAAGTTGCTCCAGAAAAATTGTATTAATGAGCTAAACATACATGAATGTCACCACAAAGGAAAACATTGGATTTTTTTTAGGCCGAGATTTTTTTTTGAGTTGAGGACGTGTCAGAAAATATGGATGACACAGTAGATGCAACATCTGCATTAATAGTGCATTTTTTAAAACTAACAACAAAAGAAGATTATTTACAGATCTTTTTGTGTCGAGTTTAAAAAACAGAATTTGTTGCAGAATTTGAAGTAGAAAAGGTATATTGCCATCTTACTCTGACAAAGTGACTTGAACATGTGATGAAAACCTCAAAAATATAAACCTCCCAGGATGATGTGAATGTCATCCGAACACTGTTTAAGTTTAATATAATCCCTTTCTGAATTTTCTGAATTTTTAAAAATTAAGACATCTAAAATGATAATTTAGACCTATGTTTTACAACTTTTTAGCCTAAGATATAATTGTTTAATGCTAAAGATTGTCCAAAACTTTAAGTATGAGCAACAGAAATGGTGACATTATTATCCCAGCTGAGGAAGAAGGGTCTTATGTAGCGAAACGATCGGTTATTTTCTTAAAAAAACAACAAAAAACAACAAAACTCTGTGTATTCTAGTTCAAGGCAGTTAGGGTATAGGTTGAAAAACTCTCATCTCATTTTCTCCTCCAACATTAAAATGCTTGCTCTCCTACATCGCTGTTTTACATTTTTTGTAAAGGATTTTTGATCTTTGCACGTTCACTTTGTAAACACTGGGTCGGTACTTCTGCAGCGATGTAGGACGATTTTTAAGTTGGAGGAGAAAATAAGATGGGGGTTTTTCAACATACCCCAACTGTCTTGAACCGGAATACAAAGAGTTCATGCAGAGCTAGACAAGACAAGCATTTGAGCTTAAATGTACATAAATTGTCAAAAATAAAATAAAAAAATAACAGATCGATTAGCTAGATAAGATCCTTATTACTCAGCTGGGATCATTTAAAGCTGCATTTAAACAGCATTTTGGAAGTTTAAACTTGGAGGCACCATAGAAGTCCACTATATGGAAAAAAATCCTGAAATGCTTTCTCTCGAAAAACTATTTCTTTACGACTAAAGAAAGAAAGACATTAACATCTTGGATGACAAGGGGGTGAGTAAACTATCTGTAAAGTTTTTTTCTGGAAGTAAAGTTATCCTTTAAAAATTAAGGTTCCAACAGAGTGTTTTCACAGTGATGCCATAGAAGAATAATTTTGGGAACACAAAGTACCTTTCAGTGAACAGGTCTTAAAAGAACCATTTTTTAAGTTTGTAGAGCATAACATATACATGCAGACTGTAAACACACAGACACTAAGCAGAGCAAGAGATGCCTTGAAGCTCAAACACTGCCTTGTAAAGAAGCAGCGTCCCTCCCTCTGCAACAAAAGAGTGTGTGTGTGTGTGTGTGTGTGTGTGGTTGGATGACCGGCTGCCTCCTGACACCGTGGCCTCGCATGGCAACACCCTCCCAGTAACTGCATTACTAGCCCAGCCAGCTGCTCTGCTCCGTTCTGCCCCCCAGCACTCAATTGGATTCAGGAATTCTTCTCTTTTTCTCCCTCTGTTTTCCTTGCTGTCGGTTCTTCACCCCTCCTTTCTTTCGCTACCTCTGAAAGTTGCATTTGTAAATTAGTGGGGTTACTTCCTGTCTGCCTGTGGCTGATAAAATAGCCCTTTCACCCCTCCCCGCACACGTGCCGCCCAACAGTCGCCCTCTCTCGCTGCCAGAGCGGGAGCACGGCAATTACGGGGCCTGATGGCCAAAATGAACTGAGCACGGCTCACGGCACACACGCTCCCTCCCCACGCCGAACGGAGGAAGCGGAGTGTGGCTGAGATGGGCTAATATGAGCTCTGACAGCGAGAGGCTTCAATGTCCGGGAGCCTGATGAATTTTTCTCTCTGCAGGCCTGCGCATGATCAGATTGAGCGCTCAAACTAAGCAGGTTCCTACCGGCTCATTTTGCCAGCGTTAACCTGCTAACGCATGTCGATCGCTGTCCCGCCGACACGGGCGGAATTCGATAGCAGGGCCCTGCTGGTATCCGGCAGGCCTTTGGCCCTTGCGGCGTGAGTTAATGTGCTGATCGGGGCCCCGGTCACAGCGCGCACAGGAGACCAGAGAGCGAGAGCTGTTACTAAACCTGCACATGCTCGGCTCCCTCGCTGACGACACGCTCTCACAGCTCTCAGCGGTCTGACAGAGCCGTGCAATCAGCAGCACGGTCCAAAAGTCACGCTCTACACGCGTGTCACTCACCTGCTGTCAAGTCTGAACAACGAACTGCAGTCATTAAATCACCATTTATACTGGATGAAATGGTTTTAATAACTGTTTTTTAGGGGTAAGCAAACATTTATGTCATAGTATTCTCATAAATTTTTTAATTTATTTTTTATGCACAGGTCACACTGTTGAAATAGTAAATTATAATAACAAACACATGCATTTGAATGATTTTACCCTTTTTCTAACTTTTTTTAGTTGTACAATAATGTAGATGTGTGTGTGTGTGTGTGTGTGACAGAGACTGTGAATCCTCCAATGTATTTTACTGTATTCTTACTGTACTTTTTGGATTTTTGTTTATACAATACCTGTCAAATGGTTTTAACAGTTAGATTTTTAATGGTTTTTAAATTAGACTCATTTGCTCACCAAGCCTGTATTTTTTTGATCCACAGTACAGCAAAAACAGTAAAACTTTGAAATATTGTTATTATTTAAAATAACAATTTTCTACTTGAATGTTTTCAAATGTAATTTATTCCTGTGATTGTAAAGCTGAATTTTTTGCATCATTACTCCAGTCACACCATGCTTCATGAATCATTTAAATATTCTGATTTGCTGCTAAAAATATATATATATGTATTAGGATGTTGAAGAACAGCATTTATCTGAAATCGAAATCTTTTATCTTTTGTAACATTATACATGTCTATATCATCACTTTTGATCAATTTAAACCACCCATGCCTAAATAAAAGTATTCCTTTTGATCAATTAAAATATATACACTGACCTTTGAATGGTATAGTGCATAATGTTACAAAAGCTTTTTAATTCAGATAAATGCAGATTTTAGGATTTTTCTATTCAGCAAAGAATCCTGAAGAAAATTTACTCAACTGTTTTAAAGATCGATAATAACAATATTAAAAAAAAAAAAATCTTATTAGCATATTAAAATGATTTCTGAAGGATCGTGTGACACTAAAGACTGTAGTAATGTTGCTGAAAATTTAGATTTGATCAAAGGAGGAAATTACATTTTAAAATATATTCAAATAGAAAACAGTTATTTTAAATGGTATAAATATTTCACTATATTACTGCTTTTGTTGTATTTTAGTTCAAATAAATGCAGGCTTGCTGAGCAGAAGAGAATTCTTTAAAAAACATTAACAATATTACTATTCAACCAATTTGGCTGGTCGTGTATGTGAGGTTTGCTGTTCTATTTTATCCAAGTAATTTTGACCTTTAAAGGAAACACCAACCTGAAGGGAAACATTTCATTTTTGCATTTATAGAAAAGTTTGTATTTTGTGTTTTTATTTTATCTGTCCTATTTATTGTATTTACTGACTTAACTCTTGATCTTAAATGATTTTATGTATTTATTTTTTGTAATGAGACAAGAGTTTTATTAGCAAAATGGTATGTCCCTATTAGCACAAGCAGGAAAACTTGCATTTAAGATGCTGTCACTAGATGTTGTGAGATTAGTGGACAGATTAGGTTACTGCCGTTTGAGCACAGTAAAACTGGAGCTGTTTTTTTTTTGTACCCAGCAGTTCTAGTTTTAGAATGGCATTATGAATTACTTGTGTTTTATTTATGCTCTTATACACTTATGTATCTGCAGATTTTGCAAACTTGCTTTTAAATAAGCTACACATTGGATGGTAATTTTGTTTGTGTTTTTACATCTCTTTACTTGTCAAGCACTTTTAGTTACCTTTGGCAAATGCTTTACTTATAAACTACTAAATCTTCATTCAAGACCATTTTGGTCAATATATATGATTACTAGATATATAAATGCACTCAATTTTCACTCATTTATTTTTGCTTCTCTCTTGCTGTTTGGCAGTGGCAAAACATGGGCTAGTAGCAGAAAGCTTTACAGCGATAGCAACAACAACTAAAAGGCTGGGTTTAAAATAAGGTCAATTTAAAACTGAAGTTTTGTGCACTCCTGACCATGGAGTGGCATTTTATTAAACTTCTCTAAAAATGATTCTCATAATGGCTACTTATTTTTTTAAAGACAACTCTTCCACCAGTTTCATATGTCAATCAGTAAATCTCCTATCTAAAGACAGAATGTTTATTGTAATATCGTATGGTTCTTGTCAAAAAGGATATGAGGTGACTGAAATTACCTTTTTGGTGATGGAGTCTTCCGAATCAGAAGGCATTCGCGTCGACACATGGAAGATGACCTCCACGTTGGAGGTAGCGTAATATGGTGCTGTGCTTCCTGTGCTGCCATTTCTCTGCAAGCCACCCAGAAACCCGCAGTGAGTGGCCAGATTCACCTGAAAGAGAGATGCTCTTACTTATTCCCAGGACACAACATTGTCTCACTACAAACTCATCAAGTGCATTTGATGTGTTATTTCACCTCCCATCCAAGCCCAGAGACAAAGTCCTCATAAGCCTGACTGCCTTCTGTGTTGGACAGAATGGAGCATTTGTCCTCCTGGCCTTCTCCAATGTAGAATACGGCAATCTTGTGCGTCTCCCGACTGAAAACAAAAACACACAATGAACTGAAACAATAATAAATGTCATTAAATTTCAGGTGTTACCATATTTGATGCAGACTGTGTTTGTAATCAAAGTAAATAAAACATCTCAAAGACTAAATGGAATGCACATGTGCTAAATATTAATGCAATGTGATTGTTCAGCTTTTTCTTCTAAATAAATTTGGGGTATGGAGTTTACATCAGTGTTATTTTAGTATCATTAAGATAATATATTAGTATATTTTTTAATATTTTGAATTAGATTATATTTTTTTATATATTTATGCTTCTCGCGTTTTCATAGTTTTTATTGTTTTATTTAGTTAATTTTATTCAAGGATCAGTTATTTCATTACATCAAGTTAAACAAAATGAAAATGAGAAATATTGCTCTGGCAACTAGGTCAAATATTTTACATATATTTTATTTTATTTCAGTTAAAGTTTATTTCATTTCAAATAACAAAAGTTTTTTTTTATGGTTTTAGTTTTAGTTAACTATAATGACTGTAGTTAAAATGTATGTATGTATGTAAAAAAAAAAAAAAAAAAAAAAAAAAGCATATTCCTGTGATGCAAAGCTGAATTTTCATCAGTCTTGAGTGTCACATGATCCTTCAGAAATCATTCTAATATACTGATTTATTACTATATGTCTTTACTATCATTTTGTATCAATTTAACACACCCTTGCTGAATAAAAGTATTAATTTCTTTCAAAGAGAGAAAGAATGAGGTGTTTATTGTAACAAAAGTTTTATATTTTAAATAAATGCTGTTGATTTTAAGGTTTAATTTATCAAAGAATCCAGAAAAAATATCACAGTTTCCAAAATAAATAAATAAATAAATAAATAAAGCAGCACAACTGTTTCCAATGCTGATAATAAATCAGCATATTAGCATGATTTCTGAAGGATCACGTGACACTGAATACTGGAGTAATGACGCTGAAAATTCAGCTTTGCATTACAGGAATACATTTTATTTTAAAGTATATTCAAATAGAAAACCACTATTTTAAATTGCATTAAGACTTCACAATATTACAGTTTTTCTGTATTTTTATCAAATAAATGCAGCCTCAATGAGCAGCGAGTCTCTTTTAAAACTTGTGTGTGTGTGCTAAATATTAGATGTTTTCAACTCTATAATGTGTGTAAAAATTTTGAAAAGTAGAAAGGGTCTAAATGTTCTTGCTGGGTGTTACAATTTTATAAAATATTCCCTTTTTGTTAAAGGCCTCATATGGTATGAAGACTAACTAAAACATCATATGGTGTGAAGAGTTAAGCCCAAAATGTGGAACCAATGTAAATATGATGCTTTTGAAAGTAAATAATAACAATTGATTTTAACTCAAATCTATTAGTTCTCTCTCTAAAGAACAGTTGTGATTTCTTTAAAACATAAAGGCAAGTAATGGGATGCCCAGTAGCCTATACATAGCACCACCTTTGTTGTGCTCATTAAATCACACATCTTAACAATTACTTTTTGCAAAAAATGGTATAACTTCACTGCTATTTGCTAATAAATCAAATTCAGGTATGCAGTGTGTATGTGTGTGTCTCTTTGAGCAGTGTTGCTAAGGAAGCATCATGCCCTTGCAGTGTGATGTTTGGCATGCTCAGTCAGCGGTTGCCATGAGTGGGCCGGCTATGCATGCAGAGGGAAACGGTGGCCCGATCCTGGGGGTATTCTTTAATAAGCCTCTGTAATTAGCCACTCTGAGCGTCTATTGATCGCTGTTGGCTGAGAAGTGTGGAGCTGTGATCAGCCAGACGTGGGCAGGATTAGGCCGTGAGGAGCGGAGTATCTGAGAGTGGTCTTAAGACATGTCTCCTTAATAGTGCTTTTAAAGGATTTAGCCACTCTCTGTAGACTGGCATTAGGCTGCATGATTGAGCTCTCCAAATGCATGCTGTTGTTTGCTGCTGATTTTTAGCGTTAAGTGCCGAGGAGTCAGACAGAAGGTTACGATAATGTTTTCATGTCGCAGATTTACTTGGTGTGTGATTATCTGCATGAAACTATAAGGCACGAAGATCAGATGTTGTGGTCTTCTGAAATGAGGCTGTGCAGAAGCAGAAACCCTTACCATTGCCTTGAGTCCAAATTCTTCAGCTCTCTCAAGAGCTTGGAGTTCTTCTTAAGAAGATGAAAGCTTTTTCTATGAAGAGAAATAGAAATGGAACAGTCATAAAAACCAGGAAAAACTTTTCAAAAAATACATGGAGAAAGGTGAAATCACTCAAACTGCAATTTTTTCAATGCTAAAATATTTTCTTCTATCCCAGTTCAACCACAGTACAACCAAGGTCTGTAAGTAATCTGAAGACCATAAACACTACAGAATCATAACATTGCTCAGAAGTAAAACTACAAATAATAATAAAAAAAATCTAGTATTTAGAACCCATGCAATTATATTCACACATTTTGTGGCATGCTCATATATTGTGATATGCGAAGAGGCCCTTAAAAACAAACAAATAAAAAATGTGATATTTTTCATAATCATAACATATATATTATATATACATAAATAAATAAAATAGTGTTCAAGCTAATTTTTTCTATTCAGAAATAACAGGCACCATAAAAGTAGATTTATAGAATATAGATTATTAGCTCTTGTTCTTCCAGACATAATTATATTAATGTAATATAGTATATCATCCAAAAATCAATTAACACAAATACGCAACTTTAATGTGAATAATATGAACAGGGATCAGTGATAAAAGTCCCACTCTGTAGTTTCTGATAAAAATCAGTTTTTCACTTGAAAAAATTTCAACAAACAAATCATGTCAGGGCATAACATGACATGATTCTGTCTTTGTCCTAATTTTTTGCTTTAATTCAATGAAACAGAATGAGAGTCCCCACATTTATTACATTCTATCATGCAGAAAGGGAACAAAACAAAAGATATGGAATTTTAGAAAGTGTGAAATTTGTCTCAAAATGTGACCCTGGACCACAAAACTAATCTTAAGTAGCACAGGTATATTTGTAGCAATAGCCAAAAATACATTGTATGGGTCAAAATGATACATTTTAAAAAGGATATTAAGTAAAGATCATGCTCTATGAAGATATTTTCTAAATTTCCTACAATAAATATATATATATATATAAACTTAATTTTTGATTAGTAATATACATTGCTAAAAACTTCATTTGGACAACTTTAAAGGCGATTTTCTCAGTACTTTCTTCTGAATGTTTTGCACTCAGATTCCAGATTTTTAAATAGTTGTCACCTTTTTAGTACAGTTGTACTCTATCTCGGCCAAATATTATCCTATCCTAACTAACCATACATCAATGGAAAGCTTATTTATTCAGCTTATGATGATGTATGAATCTCAATAAAAAATAAAAAAAAAGGATCCTTTTGACTGGTTTTGTGGTCCAGGGTCACAAATGGTCTTGTAAAAACATGGAGAAGAGCAGCTTTGCAAATGGGTGACTGAATTTCCGTCTTGGTATGTGCCATTCATTCAAAAATGCTTTCCAGCAATTCTCATACTGTACCTGCGATCCCATGAGTTCATGCCGAGGTCGTTGAGGATAAGTCTGCAGAGGTAAAAAGGAGATTTTGGCTCCTGGTGCGTGGGCTCTCTCTGTCTGTCAGCTCTGATGCTGGGGTCTTCAGTCTGTCGTCGGGCCAGCTCCTCGTCCTCCTGCTTGGCCTGTCTGTGGATGGCATCAATGATGAGCCCTTCCATCTCCGGGTTCATGCCGATGGGTGGAGAGGGTGGCTGGGTGAGCCTTAGCTGGGGCTGCGGCAGGCACTCTGGGCTGCTATAGCCAAGGTCTTCCAGTAGCTTGTCCAACACATCCACGCCATCTTCCACTTCCAACTCAGAGGAGCATTTACTGGAGCAGACAGACCCTTGCTTTTCAGAGCGAGTAGCGTCGTGTGACAACTGATCTCTGCCGCCACCGGAGCTCAAGCCAGTTCCATCCAAAGTGCGGAACAGAACACTGCCGTCCCATGAGTACTTTCCCGAGATGTCCCTGACGATGACACGGACCTCAGAGGAATGATCCCTCGGGTTGGCACCTACTGCAGCTGTGCTGGAATTGTCAGAGGGGATCTGCAGGTATGAGACTAGTGTGCTGTCATTAAAGACAAAGAGCTGTAGATTGGGGCTTTTGAAGACTTCAGACGAAAGCTCAGAAGACTCTACATAGGGGTTGTCATGGTTCTCGCTGACTAGGCTGTTTAAGAGGGCAGGGCCACCGCTGAGAGGATGGTGGCCCAAATGATTGACCAGGTGTGTCATTACCATCCGAGCAGTCAGAGGAATCAGCTCCATGCTTCTCCTTTTCTTTTCTGGGACATGAAAAAACTTCAGTTTAGTAAATTATAAAACATACAGCTTGCAGGTATATTCAAAGGATTAGTTAAAAAAAACTAAATTATGTTAGCAATTTATTTAAATATTTATTTATTTAAATGCACATTAAAAGAGAGAGAACATAGCCTTTGCTGCTCATATACATAGAAATAGCACATCACTGGGGCCCTATGATTTCCACGATGCTTAAAACGCTGGACGGAATTGCGGAATACAATCATAAAAATTGAATGTACTATATAGCATTGTATGTCATGGAATTTCTTCGAGTTTGGATGAATTGATCAAAAGATCAAAATCGTGGCGCCGATAGCCTTGTGGACCTTTCTCGACCCCGCCCCCTATCTCTCTCCCACTTCGCTTCCTGTCATATCTGATCTGTCCTATCACAATAAAGCAGTGTTGTTTTCGTCAACGATGACGATGACGAAATCATTTCGTTGACGCCACTTTTTTTCATGACAATAATGAGATAAAATGGCTCCTCGATGACTAAAACATGATGAGACGTGAGTTTTCGTTGGCGAGACGAGAATAGACGAAAATGTTAGTGGGTGGTCCGTCAGACGTTTAAAATGCACGACATTTCTGCTTATTGTGCATGCCAATTAAAACCTAAAAAGTATCTGCCGCTATGGCAAGCCGTTTTAGCATTAAATACTCTTTGCCATACTAGTATGGCAAGCCGTTTTAGCATTCTATCCTTGTTTGGTTACGCCAACCACCTGGCGTGCAGCGCACAACGTGCTCAACACGTCGCATTGTTGTCACTCAGACAGACAGACGATTAACCATGATGGCAGCAGTTTGCACACAGGGTGGTCGCAAACGGCGAGAGGACCTATGGGTCTATTTCAAATATATGTATATTATGTCTAAAACCATTCCTTCATTATTGTAATTATTGGTGAAAATAGTCGATCCGGAAGCTCACAATGTGTTGAACTATAGATCTGCTATTTTCACAACTTATAAGTGACACTACCCAACAGCAAAATACTTACTGACCTACATTAATTTGTTAAAAGACTACTTTTTCCCATTTTTTTTGACTAAAACTAGACTAAAACCTTTTTGACTTTTCGTCGACTAAAATTGGACTAAAACTATCACATTTAGAAGTGACTAAAATTTGACTAAAACTAATAAGCATTTTAGTCCAAAAGACTAAAACTAAGACTTAATCTAAGATGGTTGTCAAAAACAACACTGCAATAAAGGCAAAAATGGCAAAATAAAATCTTCAGAAAAAAAAGTTTATCAGATTGTGATATGGACTAGTATCTGTAAATAGTAAGTCGCAAAAATAAATATGAATCCTGCATGTCTCTGTATAAATGAATGATGCAGACGCATGGTTTTGTTTACTACATACATACTAAAGTGTGTGTGACGCTCGTAGTGATTTTAGCATCTGCTGTTTCACTAAATGAGGACATAAGCTCTCCAGAACTGTTCTGAGATTCACTTCATAAGCATTTTAATGTTTCATTTGAGTAAATCTAATGTCATATCATATACACACAGAACTGTAAAGGTATTCACTGCAACCCATCAAAATTAAAGTCTAGTTTAACTTGAAGACATTGTGCCAGAAATATAATACTATTGTTCACTAGAATGTACATACTAATACTACTACTGCTACTACTAAAAAAACTAACAAACAAACAAACAAACAAAAACATTATTTTTTTATGGAATAATCATACGTCTTCCATGTTTTAATTTTAATAGTAAATCCTCTTTGTTTGCCAAAAAAATCAAGTTCGTTTAATTTTCAATAATTAAAAGTTAAATTAAATTATTGTTTTATGAGTTCATTTGATAACCTGAAAATGTAAATACACAATACAGAATTTCTGAGGGGAAAACATTTCATAAGGCTAATTTGAGAATAAAATTAAACAAAAAGTTGTTTTTATGCATTCAAATAATTAGACATGCTAAAGCACAGAATTTGATAACAATAAATTTAATGAATGAAATTTAATAAACAATGGTGAGAAAAAAATAAAACATTTCATAGGTCCCTAAACATGTAATTTTTAAGTTTTAATCAATTTATGTAAAATTGTATGTTTAATAATTGTACTTAATTTGAATGGAACAGTTTAATCTAAGCCTTCTGAAAAGACAATATTTTACATGAAAAACATGAGCTCTATGCATGTGTCTGTTCATCATATAAAGTGTAATACTGAATTAAACTGCTCGATTCATATGGATTAATTTTATGATCTCTTAATTAAAATTTTGAAGCCTCAAAATTTGGAGGGACAGAAATCTGTCAGGTTTCATTAAAAGTGTTTCCAGTGTCAACCAAAGTCTTTGGTTTGAAGCATCATAAGTGTAACACAATCAGAAACACAATCAGAAAGACATTTTTGTGCAACATGGCTATATGACTGACATTTTTAGGGTAAAACAAGTCCTGACCGACTGACTGTGCACAATATTTTCCCTCACTTATTGTCAAAAGCTGGTCGGTACACTGGCTTTTAGCTGTCATGACCAATGGAGGCCATTTTCCCACGTTTGCACCATGTATATGGGTGTCCATACAGACACCTTTAAAATATCTATTCATTCCCCTAAAACAGACTCAAAGGACTGCACTAATGAGCATCACACCTTTCGTGAGGAGTGAATAGGACTCTGCAAGCACCATGAATTAAAGTCCTCTGAATGCTGAACACCTCTCAAAGTGAGAAATCTAGTGTTGTCATTAGTGGATATTAAGATTAAGATGAGAGAGAGAGAGAGGAGGGGGAAAAACCGAAGTGCTCACATTGTGACAGTGCTATCAATACCATCATCCCCATCAAAGTGGAAAAAGCTCTTTGCAAAGACGAGCAAGTTGCATTAGGGATGCACAGAGCTTTGAAGTGAACTAATCAATATGAGCTAGGTACTGGGATATTGCTTATGAGTTGCTCTTTGGCTGAGGTTGTTTGTTTTTTTTGTACGCAGAGATATAAAAGGCATGTCAATGGATGGAGATGTTTGCGTTGCAAAAGCCAGCATTCTTTTTCTTCCTCTACTCCACAGATATAAATGTACTGTCATAAAAGGCATCCCCGTTGAAAGAGGAAAGAACAACCCCCCCCCCCACAGCCCACAGCCCAACCCCACAAAAACAGATGACATTTGATGACCTGCCAAGGTAGAAAACACACAAGAAATATTGCCTAATGGATAAAGCAAGGTCGGAGAAGGAAAAAATGATTTCTTTAATAATTGGCATAAATGGGCTTGCTTTGAGTGGATGAGGGAACTAATGCACACCTCTTTAAAATTCTATTTCATTTCACATTGTGCTACATTTGCTCTAATATGATTCACGAGAGCTCAGGATAAACTCAAAGCACAAATTAAAAATGTTCCCTTTTTTGTACTTTCTTTGTTTTTCAAAGGAGATGCAGCAGTTCTGCAAATAATGCTGAAAAGTTGACATAGTAAATTTAGTCAAAGTTGTCTTTACATTAGAGACATTAAAGAGTGAAAAATTAATCTTTAATGTGATGCAATGTGGTTAAAATATATATTTAGAACCATCAGTACATTTAAGCACAAATGCAATAAGATTAATTGCACTCTTTATATGCCTCTTGAAAGCAGAAAGAAATTCCTTACCTTCAGCCACAGTGAGGAGATTTCCAAAGTCTCCCATGACATTGTGTACAGGTGGTGGTTCAAAGCTCTTGACATTGCCTAAAGTCAGGAAGGGTTCATAGTCTGTCGACAGATCAGCAAGGCTGAGGAGGTAGTGACTCTGTTGAGTGTGCAGGTTAGACCCTGATACACAGGTGTGCAGCACCTAAGACAGCAGAACAGCGAATTAAATAGACCGGAAACACACTACAAGAAGAATCACTAAAGAAAAATAAATAAAAAGAAAAGATTTGTGGGCCTAACACAGAACCCTGGGGAACACCTTTAGAAAAAAGTGAGATTATTTATTTAATAATTGTTGCATTCTCAGTTGCTCTAGACTGAATTACAAATACAACATGTAAAGCGTAAGACACTAATGGCATTTTTCAGATGGTAATGCTTTTTGAAAGTCTAATGATAATGCGTCAAATAGCGAGCTCTGTTAGGATCAACAACTCAGAGATTACTTCAGCCATGAAGATGCTCTTCTTGGCACTCCACTGAGATGCATTAAAAAGAAATCTGTAATAGATTGAAACATTGTTGTTACACCCAGACGGTGTGGTTGAGCGCTACAGGGCCGCCATATGGAGATGGGACGATATTTACAATGCTAAGCCAGGAAACCCAGCGAGAGGGGCTTTATGGGCTAATAATCTATTTCTCCAGTGATATGGGAGTGTATCGATGTGCAAAAACAGATGGCCATGGCTCTATTGGCTGGAGAAGATAAGACACAGTCCAGCACAGTTTATCATAGTGCCTGAACAGGTTTGCTCTGTTTGATTTAATTAAGGCTTTATCCCTTGGCTCATTCTCAAACACCGCACGCTCACGCAGCAAACAACCGCCCTGTAAGCTACATAAACACGATCAGTTATAAATCCATGTCGTAAAAATACCTAAAAATAAAACCACAGAACTTTCATTTGCCGCATAATCACCACCACAGAGCCATTAGTGCCATCTGCCGCAAATGGAAACTGCTGATATATCAGAGGTACGGGTCATTCAAAGGTGTGATGGATCATCTCTCCATGTAAATCAGTAACAGACCCTCTTACAATGGACTTCAGTCAGGGCATATTTACTTGTAAGGGCAGAAATTTCTTAAGCCATAAACGGACTGCTTTAAAAACTGGCGTAGTACAAAAGCAGTCATACAGTGATAAGAAAAGAGAAAAACAAAAGAAATTGTTAAGTGTTAAACCGCATTTGCCGGTTCTGAGGATTCAGAGTCATTTTCATTAGTCTGTAAATTTTGTAAGTGGCACTTCTCAAACTGTGCTGCATAAATGAACTAAGACTCCATAACATTAAAGGACAGTCATTACCAATTATTATTTGAGTAGTACTATAGGCTCGAGACGCTAATCATTATTTCTTGCACTTAACTGAGACACGACACTCAAACGCACAAGTACTGGTGCGCTGTCCTGGTGAGGGCTACGTACATGCGCTCATGTTAGACGCTATTCAGCTCTGACAAATGAGAGATTAAAGTAATCCCACTGAGCATATAATAACTAGCAGAAAATGATTAACAGTCAAACGAGTGCAGAGGAAAACAAAGCACATTTATTCTTCCCCTTTCCCCTTTGCAGCAGGTGCATTTTCTCTCATATGATGATGAACTGAATTCTTGAGTTCAGCATTCATTGACGAGCTTATCAATCCAACAATGGGGCATTTAAATAATTTGGCCATTTTTTTCTGGGAGCATGACATCTGCACAAAGGTCTGTGTCTGTCTGCATCTGCACAACAGGCCGGGACTAATATCTCATTTATTCTGTGCCCCTCAATGCCCTCTCATTAGTGTCTGATGACTAAATATGAGCTCCGAGGGGACGAGTGCATTTATATTAGAGCGTAACGCACACACATGCACTGGAATATTTCTGCTTTATATTCTAGAGGACCCACCCTGTAAATGTAGTCGAGTAGAGGGGCTTTCTGCGAGGCGGGGTCATCCAGCACAGGCATAGTGATGGGCTCTAGTAGGATGGAGAGAGGTACGGCCATGCACCAGTCCAGCAGGCACAGCAGTAGAGACACCATTAACTAGAGAGCACAGAGAAAGCATTCATTCAGCACACTCTTGACACAACTACAAACCAATCAATAAACCTGCCAAAGACAAGCTGTTAGAAAGGATGGAAAAATGAGCACAGAGACAGAATAACAGAGAGCTGGAAAAAATGCCGTATGCTGCTCATTCTGAATTCCCATGTCCTTACACCAACAGCGATGTTTTGCTTCCTAACCTTTTTATCTGCTTCAACTGTTGAATGTTCAGCACTGGGCAGAAGAAATGCTATGGTTGCTACAAAAATCTACAACACAGAGAAAGCGGAGATTAAGCAGGTGTCACAAATACAATTTCACAACAGATGCATCACGCTGATTGAAATGGTGCGTACCTCTATAATTCTTTTGGGAAGGAAAGGATCCAGTCTATGTAAGTGCTGCCAGTGAGAAATCAGTAGCTGAAAGATGTCACAGGCCACATTGGCCACCACCTTATTTCCAAACTAAAAGACAAAATTACATTCACTCTCACGTTACAGTCCAGACAAAAGATGAACATAAAAAGGCATGTTTTCATTACTTCTTTCACTAAATGAACATGATCAGGAGGAAAAACATGTAATTATCTTATTTATATGCACAATTTCATAGTAACACTCAGTAGATAAGGTTTTAATGCTAATGCTTTATAAAATATACACTGCTGCTTTGGGCTCAGTATGTTTTTAAGTCAGTATTGTATAATTAAAAAGTCAGTAAAAACTTCTATAAATGTAAAAAAAAAATATTTTCAAATAAATGCTGCTGAACTTTCTATACATCAAAGTAATTTTTAAATAAATGCTGTTCTTTCTATTAATAATTCAAATAAATGCTGCTGAACTTTCTATTCATCAAAGTATCTGAAAACATTAAGCACCACAACTGTTTTCAACATTAATAATGATCAGAAATGCTTCTTGATTTCTGAAGGATCATGTGACACTGAAGACTGGAGTAATGATGCTGACAATTCAGCTTTGATCACAGGAATAAATTACATTGTAAAATATATTACAACAGAAAGCAGTTATTGTAAATTGTAATATTTCGCAAATACGGTTTTTACTGTATTTTCGATCAAATAAACACACTCTTAGAGACTTTAGAATAACAGATTTAGATTATAGTCATAGATCTTTGTTTTACATAGTTATATAGAGACATGTCAATGTCATTTAATATTAGCAGTCTGATGTGTTATAAATCAAATAGTATTGTTAACATGATGTTGTAAAAGATGACACTGAAAAATAATAAATGCACATCATTATGATTAAAACACACTGCAGTGTTTGTGTCATTTCTATTACTATCTTTGTTATTTCTATTTATCACTAACTTATTTCAGAGAAACGCATAGCTGGGTAGATTCCAGGTTAATGGATTGTGCCTACTGCTCTACCCACAATCCTCTCTTGTTCTGGGCGCATGTGGAAACTGAGGTGAGAGAGTGAGTGTTTTCTCAGAGTAATAGAAGAGAGGCCGCCACACATAAACTCCCAACAGAACATGCTTTTAGAGATGGAAACCCTCTTCCTGAGCTTTATTTTAGCCTGAACTGTTTTGTGTCAACATGAACAGGATGTGATCACCGCTGCATAAGAGAAGGAACATGAACACTCAGGATGGAAGCTATCATTTGAAAACAAGTGGTTTTAAATGACTCATCGACATTTTAGATAATCTTATCAATTATACTGCAATTTATTAATAACAGAGTATTTGCAAAGCATTTGGAATATACCAAAGTACAACAGGTGACCATTATATTTATTGAGCGGACATATAAATATATTTGATCAGGAAAAATACAAGCCTTTTTGACCTGGCAAAACAAAGACTGAATGTAACAAACATGCACAATCACATACAGGTATACTTAATCTTTAGAATTATATGGTTGTTTTCAGATGTGAGATTCAGCTCAAAACTTGTAAATGATTAACAATTATTAATACAACTAGGACACATCAATCAATCTGATCTAGGGATGCTCATTTCGGTTAATTCTCCTGACCGACAACCGCTGCTCGTTATCCGAACATTAACCGTTAACTGATAAAATTAGAATAATAAATTCGTTTAAAATAAAAATAGAATGCACGAGTATCTGTGATGATATACATAAAAAAATACAAGCAAATGTTTTATTTTAATGTGCAAACAGCAGCATACAGAGCAACAACAAAAACTGCATTCACATATAACGTTACTCAAATTATCACGCATCAGCAGCGCTTCTGAGAACAGAGAAAATCAGAATGAAAAAAAATAATAATAATATAAATAGGCCTATACTAAATGTGTATAAATTAAATAACTACCTAATTAATATGACAAAACTAAAACACACTGAATCCTTCTATGCGCTTTGAAGAAAGGTACCGGTCTTATTCTTCTCGTCGGACATAAAAACATATAGCAGGCCAGCCTATACCTCAGTGTACCTAGTTTTTAACATGTGGACATGCTACACGGATAGACTGGGACGTTGTCTGTTAACTCTTAGATCCGCGACAAAAACACTTCACAAAGATCCTTTCAATTTGCGGTTCGGGACGGGTCTTTTCATCCACTGGTCATATGTGGAGAAACGTGTTTTCACAGCGTTCAATAGCCAATCACAGACATTTCTGTTGATTACATTATCGCTGTGGCCAATCAGAGGCGGCTATGTTACGATCCACTCACCAATCAAAGTGCCGGTTTCTGTTCTGCTTCTACACCTCTGCGAACTCTCTCATTAAAACAAGAAAGTGTAGACATGATGAAAATAAGAGATTAATTGTACAGTGTAAAGGTTATTTTATTACTTTTTATTAACTTTGTGAGATGAACTGCAGTAATGTATGAGTGACAACTTTCCAGTGATAGTAAGGAGAGCGCGCACTCTTTAGACTATAATTAATTTAGAAATTAAATAACGTTACATTTATTTATGGATTCACTCTTTGATAACCCAATATTGCCATTGCCATCGTGTTGCATATAGGCTACTACATCAGTAACATAAACTAAGAAAAGGTAAAGCAGGTGCTTACTCAGCAAAATATGTCTGAACAGCCGTACTGCACGGACACGCGCCCGTGAGTAATACATTTTTTCTTTCACCATGGAGCAAACGTAAAAAAAAAAAAAAAAAAAAAAAAAATTAAACCGTTTAACTGATAGTAATAATCGGTTAAAATTCTTACTGGCGGTTAACGGTTAAACGGTCAATATGAGCATCCCTAATCTGATCATTAAGAACAAATCAAATACAATTACCTTCAGTGTGACACCCAGGACGTTAATGGCATCTTTGACCTGATGGTGAGTTTCTGTCTGTCTCAGCTCTTCACACACCCACAGCCCCAGACTACAGATTGCTACACACCTAAAACATGGTAAAACACAGTAAAGCACCATTAGCAATTCATATCTTTCACAATATAAAACACATCAGAGTGGTTGTACAGTAATCATGCATGGCATTTGATTAGGAACAAACTAAAATATCAAAAATTAATGCAAGATCATTACACATAAAGATATACGACAGTCAAGAGAGTGGTGGGTAAGGAATGATCTGGTTGTACAGTACCTGGCTCCTTCACATGTCTCATTGCGTGCAGTTTTCAAAAGGATGTTCACAAGGTAGTCCTAAAGATAGAAAGCATGACAAAGACAGTTAATACTGCTACATTTGGCAACATATTAAAGAATTACTGATTTACTCACCCCTATATCATCCAAGATGTTCATGTCTTTTGTTCTTCAGTCGCAAAGAAATTAAGTTTTTTGCAGAAAACATTCCGGGACTTTTCTTCATATAGTGGACTTTAAAGGTTCAATGCAGCTTCTAAGGGCTCTACACAATTCTAACCAAGGAAAAGGGGTCTTATCTATCAAAGTGATTTATATTACAATTTATATACTTTTTAACCTCAAATACTCATCTTGTCCAGCTCTGCGATGCACATGCGTACTCTGTGCACTCTGGTTCAAGACAGTGAGGGTATGTCGAAAAAGTCCCATCTCATTTTCTTCTCCAATTTCAAAATCGTATTACATCGCTGCAGACGTACCGGCCCAGTGTTTACAAAATGAACGTGCAAAGGTAAAACTGTGATGTCGGAGGATTTTGAAGTTGGAGGAGAAAATGAGACGAGAGTTTTTCGACATACCCTAACTGTCTTGAACCGGAGTGCAGTGTTGTTTTTGACAACCATCTTAGATTTAGTCTTAGTCTTAGCCTTTTGGACTAAAATGCTTATTAGTTTTAGTCACATTTTAGTCACTTCTATATGTGATAGTTTTAGTCGACGAAAAGTCATAAAGGTTATAGTCTAGTTTTAGTCAAAAAAAGGGGGAAAAGTAGTCTTTTAACAAATTAATGTAGGTCAGTAAGTATTTTGCTGTTGGGTAGTGTCACTTATAAGTTGTGGAAATAGCAGATCTATAGTTCAACACAATGTGAGCTTCTGGATGGACTATTTTCACCAATAATTACAATAATGAAGGAATGGTTTTAGACATAAGACATATATTTGAAATAATGTGCATACTGCCGCCATCATGGTTAATCGTCTGTCTGTCTGAGTGACAACAATGTGACATGTTGAGCACGTTGTGCGCTGCACGCCAGGTGGTTGGCGTAACCAAACAAGGATAGAATGCTAAAACGGCTTGCCATAGCCTACTAGTATGGCAAAGAGTATTTAATGCTAAAACGGCTTGCCATAGCGGCAGATACTTCTTAGGTTTTAATTGGCATGCACAATAAGCAGAAATGTCGTGCATTTTAAACGTCTGACGGACCACCCACTAACATTTTCGTCTATTCTCGTCTCGTCAACGAAAACTCACACATGTCTCGTCATGTTTTAGTCATCAACGAGCCATTTTTATCTCGTCATCGTCTCGTTATCGTCATGAAAAAAAAGTTGCGTCAAAGAAATGATTTCGTCATCGTCATCGTTGACGAAAACAACACTGCCGGAGTGCACAGAGTAAGCATGTGCATCCCAGAGCTATACAAGACAAAAAGTGTATAAATATATATTTTTAAGAATAAGACACTTATTCTTTGGCTGGGATCATTTAGAGCTCCTTAAAGCCGCACTGAAACTGCACTATTACCCTTCAATCCGTTGAGCACCACTGAAGTCCACAATATGGAGAAAAATACTGGAATGTTTTCCTAAAAAAACTTAATTTCTTTGCGACTGAAAAAAGAAAGACAAGAATATCTTGGATGACATGGGGGTGAGTAAACTATCTGGGAATTTTTATTCTGAAGTGGAGTAATCCTTTACATTTGACAGGTAACAGATGGTTCAAGGTTCAGTTTTGTGGTCATTTAAGTATAGTTTAGATATTTGTACGCTACATTTTTTGAGCAATAGATCACCTAAAAAACATCTGTCATTTCTCACCTTCAAAAACCTGTATTACTGTCACAGTTTTGTCATTGTTTTTTCCCATTTGTCTTCCCCCTGTCATTTTGTGATCATTTGGTTTAGTCCTCGTTTGTGTAATCACCGTCACCTGTGTTTAATCATGAGTTACCCTTTATAAGTCTGTCTTTGAGTTCAGTGTATTGTCGCTCCATAACGTTATTTTGATGTGTGTGAAAGCCCTTTGTGTTCCTGCCTGTTCCAGCCTTGTTCATCTTGGAGAATTCTATTAAATATATTGTTGATTGTTAATCTCGTCTATCGTCTCGTCTCGTCCTGCACACACCCGTGACAATTACCTATTTGTATGAGGAACATTTTTTTTTTCTGTAATATTCTAGCTGTTCTGTTTAATTTATTGAAAGTCAAGTAAAATAAAGCACATTTTTTACACACAGCTGTAAATAAACTTATACTGATACTATTTTGACAACAATATAAAGCCAGTTAAGCAATGTGACTACAAAGATGCTTCAGAAACTGCAACACTTAAATGATGTACAAAGGATTTTAATTACTTTTCAGTGAAAGTTTGAATATACTTAGTTGATTTTTAATAGAGTAACAAAGTATATATAAATATATAAATAAAAGATCTAAGAAAGATAAAACTCTTTGTTTTTTTGTTGTTATTTTGTTGAGTTATGTTTTAACGCCACTTTACCACCTTTTATGTTTGTTGCAGCAAATTATGAAATATTTATGGCTTTGGTTTCAATTTACATCATTTTGATGCAGTGTCAAACTAAATTGAGCAAGAATTCCCATTAGGTGCTGTGTATTACTGCTGTGATTAAATGACACATATCATGGTTTAAGATTTTCGTCATATCATCCACCTGCAAGCATTTCTTTGAGAAGTCAATGGAAAATCAACCCATAACACTTTTATCTTTAGTCGTTCAGTGTGAAATCCAAACACAACTGTGACAGGGACAGAAAATCAGTCCATATGACACATTTTCTGAAGCCATTCAACACCTTTGGTTTGAGAACAACCATTATCAACTAAACATCTTGACATGAAGAAAGTAAGCTATAATTGAAATACAGAATTAATTCAATTAAATTTGTAAAATGTCACTATGCCTTCTCCATCTGTATATTATCCTTTGCATTTGCCATTGACAGTTTCACACCCATATGTGAAACCTGTGATCCCATTAACAAATTAACAAGCTAACTCTAACAGCTGAATGGAGAGCTAATCTCCACTATAAAATCATCATTAGATGTGTGTATTAAAATGTGCGATTTGGTTGACTTTTATAACGGCATACCTTCATGTCCTCTTTGCCAACTACGATATCCTCAGATCCAGGAACGGACTGCAAAGAGGGGATCTGTTGATACAGGTTAGGGAAGCACACCAGCGAACCAAGAACTGTCTGAGCCTCGATCCGTGGAGCCTGACAGGAACATGAATGGACAAAACACCAACATGAAGCTGTGTGCTTCTGTAAGTAGTGTAGATGTGGATATATTTATTTCAGGACAGCAGCAGTACCTCAAAGGAGTCAGTGTTGAGGACACGAGCAGCCGCGGTGATGAAGTCTCCCACAAGCATGGTGAAGCCCGGCAGGCCCAGGAAGAAGAAGCGTGGTGAGCACCACCTAATCATTGTGTTCAACACATCCTGAGCAAATCAGAACATGAGAGAGGAAGAAAAAAAAAAAAGACAGATGAAGTACATAAATCAAGTACTTAAATATGTATGGACAAACTAATAAAATAAAATAAGTAGTCCTTTTCAAAAGTAAATAAAAATACAAAAGAGCTCGATTTATAATTTACACAAGTATTAAAAGTAAAACGTACTGAACACTGAACCATATTTATTTTTCAATTATATTTACATTTCATACTACAATAAGGAAGATGAATAGATGAACACATTGAATATCAGTCCCTCCAGAAAAACGCGGCGTTTTTTTGTGATTGTTGCGGGCAAAAATCCTTGATTATGCGGCACGTTTTCTTAAAAAATGCGATTGAATATGCGGGATATTTATGCAATTTTATGCGATGAAATTGCGGGAACTTGCAAAAACTGCGGGAACTTGCAAAAACTGCGGTTTGGTGAAAAAGAGAGAAAAAAGTGATTCCCCCAACACACTTATTGCCAGATGTAGTACTGTAAGGGGTGAATTTCGTTATTCTGGATTCAATTATAATTATAACATCGACTACTCCACCCTGGGAATCTCTCCCAGGGAAATAATGGTCAAAGACACCCAGGTCTGTTCCCACAAGAATAGAAAAAAGATACAATATTTTATTATTACTGGGATAAAAGCTAAACACACAGACACAATTTAGGACACAAGGGGTTAATATGGCTTCCAAATCAAAACAAAAAAATTAACAAATTAGACAAATCAAAAGTAACACATCAGATGGCAAGGAGAAATAACCAACCTACCCCAATTCCACTTCACTACGCACTTCAAACGTACACTAATGTACTCATTTCACCACAAAAACACGTGTATTCAGATGACACGTGTAAAAATCAGAAGAACAAAATCACTCACAAGGGTACCCATTAACATGGACCTAGAGTGGTCAGCACTCCTTAGCCCGTCCAACAAAATTAACAAAATCAACATCAAATTGACACAAATCAATAAACACACACACACACACACACAAAAAATAATACAATCAAATAGTCATAAGTCAAAATCAACTAAACACGAAAAAAAAAAAAAAAAAAATCAAATGACCATAAATCAAATCAAATCAATAAACACAAAAAAAAGAAAAATTGATCAACAAAAATAGAAAAGCAACAAAATAACAGATGCAATCACATTACACATGGTCCATCAACAATATACACACAACAAAATTTACTCCATAAGATCACGCAAACTCACAACCCTTAGTACCGATTTCTCACGCTCACACACACTCGTACATATACACACTCGCACACGCTTCCAACAATAAACAAACAGACCACATTCAAACCACTCACATCAACTTATAATTTCATCCACACAACAATCTAATGGTACCATACGAACCCCACAAACACAGTCCTCCAGTTGAAACAGTGCGGGGATGGCCAAACGGCCACACGGATTAATATTCGGGTCTCACAATCTCTCGATGTCCAGTTCACTTGATGTGGACTGGTCAGGCAGGCGAAAATGAAGTGAGGCAAGACAGAACGTCGCGGCAACGCGCGACCACAATAGTATACTCGAAAGAACGAAGACAAAGACCCAAACGGAAATGGGATTATGAAATCATGCAAGCCCGCATATTTTGCGCGCGGAAATCTGCAATTTATGCGGCGAAAGTGCGGCGTATTTGAAAAAATGCGTCCCCCGCATAAATATGCGGACTTTGGCTGATTATGCATGGAATCATGCGATCGCAAAATCGCGTTTTTCTGGAGGGACTGGAATATGTGCTGATCTGCACATAAGCTTAAACAATAAATCTTATTTTATTACCAAAACATACACCAAGATAATGTCATTCAGGGTAACAATCTTGTCAGACATATTTACAACAAAAATCAATTTATCACGAAATACTTTCATATATATATATATATATATATATATATATATATATATATTAATATGTAAAATTCAGAATAAGCATGTTGTTTGAATTTTTACATAAATGTTGTGTTACACTGAATGACAATGTATTAATTGACATTTTATTTTACAAAAAAATTAGACACTTTACTTGCATTTAATTACTTTCTAAGGACAAAAAAATCTCTTTTGTAAATTTCTTTTGACGTGGACATCTTAACATCTTTGACCCACCATAAAAAACACATTAAATGTCAATATGCTAAAATATCAATTCATGTTACTGTAATAACAAAACCTACCATATGGTATAAAAAAAAAAATCAAGAATGCATGTTAATTCATTTATGCTCTTTTATTATTTCATGTTTTGAGTCAGACAGACATGAATAATGCTGTGACTTGATAACTGACTCACTCTGACTAAACCATTAAGCTGTTCAGATCAGTCCAATTCACGAATGAATCATCCTGTGCGATTCGGTACAGAGTCATAATTGAATAGTCTTTCAGGAATTAGACATTGCTGTTGCATTTTGGAGTGGGCAATGAAGAATTATTCATTATGTAGAGTAAATAAAATTACACTAATATTTAAAAAAATGTACAGTAATCCTACTTTGTCCTGAAAATCACTCATAACAGATTCAAACTCAGGTTAACTGCAGGCTACGTCTCTGGACTTCATAAGTTACTCTGAAGGTGTGAAACATTACATAATTCAGATTGTATGCTTTAACCGCTTTGTAAACCACCAACCATTTCTGTCTCTCTCACATCAGTTTCTTGAAACCACTGTACCATGCGCACAAACAAACAAATGCATAAACAAACACGGCTGCTCCGTAACTGCCACATTCATCTTCCTTAATTGAATCCTTTGTAAACACTGTCAGACGAAGGAAAAAAAAACACCAATATAGACAACCTAGCAGCATAAAAAGAGTCCTGCTGAGAGGGAGATGTGAAATTGGTGGAAGCGGTGCATCTGCGGGGACATTTTACCCTCATTCTGCAATAACTGACCTTTGCAATGCTTAGCAACCAGTAGTAATTAAGCGCCACCAAACTGCTGCGTGATTACCCAAAATGAGCATTTTGGAGGAAGCGGCAATTCTGCAAAGCGGGACTATTATGCAGCGGTAAATACAGCAAGCATAATCTGAATCTACAGCATGTGTGCGTGTGTGTGTGTGTGTGACAATTTAACATGGCCAAACGGTTTAAGCTGTCAGAGCAGCGCAAGGACATTTATTTACAAACACATGGGTGAATGTGCCGCGATTCATCCTTTCCAGCTGAAGACTCTAGATGTACTGCAGCTCTTAGACAAATACCTCAATTTGTGACCTTTACATGACTCCAAATGGCGGAGGTAAAAATCAATGTGCTGATGGTCAGTGTGTTTTTACTAAATCCAGCCAACAGTCCAACACCTGTTGGCAGCGCTCTTATTTGTTGACTTTTCTGCTCCTATAGTGGTACACAAAGAAAGGTCTAATCATTAACTACAGCTTCGGTGTGACCAGGGTTCCTGTACAGATACATTTCATAGCACAATGTTTCATGTCATTTTTACTACACTAAAATAAATGCTTGTTCTAATATATACATTTTGAACAATACTATATAGTATACATATGACAAATATCAATAAACATGAATTTATTGTATGCTGGTAATTCTATTTTTGAGCTAGTGAATTTCTACTGATTTAAAATCACCAAAAAAATTGACGATGCATGTTAAATCCCACCCGCAGGGATGACACAATGTGAATTTCTGACTGTTTGATTATTGTTTTTATATTAGGGATGTAACAGTATTATCAATATCATGGTATTGCAATAGCAAAACGGTCTTGATATTATTGTGGTCGCATAATAATAAGAAACAATAGGTCTTCCGGCAAAAAGTGTAATTTGTAGAATAGATTTAAACTTCTTATTTTAATATAAAAGGTCTTTAAAGTTGTGTTATGGGCCATTATGCTTTTCCACGGTATCTGTTACACGAACTAAAACTGAAAGCACAATATGGCTTAATCAAGTATGCTACTTGATATGGCGTGGACTTTGTTCAGGTGATCAGCTCGAGATCCGGTGTTTTCTGCATCTTAGAACGGCTCGGTTCACAGTGAATTCAGTGTGCAATGCATGTGTGAGTTTAGATGCACTTTATTGGACTTCAAAATATCAACACCCATTCACTGCCATTATAAAGCTTGGAAGAGCTAGGAAATTTGTCAATAAAAGCTGATATCAATGAGATATGTTTTTGAAAGCTGAATAAATATGCTTCCAATTGATGTATGATTTGTTAGAATAAGACTATTTGGCTGAGATACAACTATTTGAAAATCAAGAATATGAGGGTGCAAAAAATCTCAATATTGAGAAAATCATTTTTAAAGTTATCTATGTTCTTAGCAATGCATATTACTAATTAAACATTAAGTTTTTATATATTTACAATAGAAAATGTACAAAATACATTAATGGAACATGACCTTTACTTCATATCTGAATGAAAATGTATACTTTTGACCCATACAATGTATTTGCTGGCTATTGCTACAAATATACCCGTGCTACTTATGACTGGTTTTGTGGTCCTGGGTCATATACACCTAGGACGTCTTGAGAGTGAGTAAATCATGGGGTAATTTTCATTTTTGGGTGAACTATCCAACATATTATTTTTAGATTTCATTACAATTTAATTTAATTTAATTGTTGTCAAAAAAAAACTTAATCCATCTGAGTTGAGACTACATCAGTTATTTTAGTTGTGTTAAAGGAGCTTAAACTGGATTCAGACTGAACATCATGTTTTGTACAAGACTGAGCTGCACATGTGAAATGTGTTACAATTTGACTATTTAAAAATAAAAAAAATAAATCAAACTTAGTACTATGTTTACCATTCAAACTTTTTTTTATGAGTCCATACTTTGGTGGAGAAAATGCAAAAACTTCAAAAGAAGTTACAAGTCTATAATGGGTACAGAACTCTACAGTACACATGATTTTAACAGTTACACAATTTTCAGTGCACTAGAAAAGAATGAAATAGCACTGAATTGCTGCCTATATCCAACCCAACTCACAGTATTTGCACTTGGCTGTTAAACTGTATCGTCGTAAACACAAACAGTTCTTTCAGAGGTGCGTAAGATGTGAACGCTAAGCTCAACTTTAACAGCTCCATCAAGTAAGTGGTAAAACAACAGCAGAAGAGATGCACTTCTACACTACTGTCCATGTTGTCTCTAAGCTCTATCTGGTCTTCAAATCTGTCCCTGTGTGGATTTAGAGTGAGACTTCAAACCAGCGGTGACACACATACAATCTATTATCGACACACAACAGTGTGTAGATCCACAACAGTGGCCAAAAGCACTTTCGCTGTATATCTTGTCCAGTCTCTATTGCTTTTCCCTTGCAGCTCAACATTCATATTTTATGAATAAAAAGAAACAGAAATGAAATGAGTGCAGTGCCAGCACACACACCACTGGACATCTGAACATATTTCATCACACTACAAAACCATAAACAAACAAAATCTTTCAAGGGATAAAACCTACAGAAAATTGTTTTATATTGGTCAAATTCAGATCAGACTTTCTCTTTTGATTAATACTGGCTCATTGCGAATGTTTAGGAGAGAAGCATTTCATCAAGTATAGAATCAGGCAGCTTCAGAGAGCCTTCTGCATCACAAGAAAAAAGACTGTTGCACCATCTAGTGGTTCAACTGGTCTATTTTTTTTTTAATTCAGATTATTAATATTGATAATTGATAATTAAAATAAAGGAATATTCTAGGTTAAATACTTAAGTTCTACAAGAAGAATTTGTGCCGGAAAAAAAAAATACAATAAAAAATGACAATTAAATAAACAATTACAGCAATGCAGTTCCAATTGAAGTCAAATGGGCTTTGCTATTGTGATGTAAAGTTGTCTAAAACCTCTTTTTATTAGTGGAAGTACTTTTTCCTTAATGAGTATGATTTATGCAAATCCTCTGGAGCTTCCACAACTATTGTCATGTCCCTTCCTGGTCGATAACATGCCAGAAAACACAGAAAACACCCCCACTTTCTGACTGGAAATGTAAAAACAAACAGAACACATACAGGTTTCATAAAAACATGCATGCACAATCAGTTGTACCTGATCGTCGCTGGTGAAGCCTTTGTGCATGACGTGGTAGAGATGCACCAGGAAGTCACTGTTGGGCAGCACATCCTGATGTTTCGTCATCATCTCACAGATCAGCTTATACGCCTGTAGCTTCCCAGCCTTGAACTCTGACGGCAACATGGTAGCCTGAAAACACACATCGCAATTCATTCCTTGCCTATTGCCTATTTATCACTTCATGTGCCTATTCAATTCATCACAAGTTCAGAGTAAATACAGCAAAACATGCCTTAATTAGCATATTAATGACATTGTGCTGTATTTGCATTATACCTAGTGTCAGTCCTTTACATCAGTATACTTCTATATGTATACCACCTATGCTCTGCGCACATTTATTGTATTTTAATGCAGACTATTTTGTTTATCATAAGCATGTGCTGCAGTTATTTGGTCTGTCACTTTAAATGCTTTAAAGTTTCTACTATTCGTAAAAGTTTTTACTATTCAATAACTGGAAAAAATGTTGTGAAAGTGATTCCAAAATATTTGTGTATGTTTTTTTATGTATATAAATTTATATTTGTGTAAGTAAGTATATAACTTTAATAATGTTTAACATTAATTTTTTATGTGTTTGAATAAAGCAGAAAACCCCCCCGAAACGAACTAAACCAACCAATCAAACATTATGCTAAATGTTTATGTAAACAGTATGCCAATCTATGCCAGTTATAATGCACTTTTTTTTTTTTTTTTTTGAAAAAGGTATTTTATGCTTAACAAAATTGCATTTATTTTTTATAAAATACAGTAAGAACAGCAATACTGTGAAATATTTTGCAATTTAAAGAAACCGTTTTCTTTTAATACATTTTAGAATAAAATATATGTAATGCAGATTTTTTTTAAATCATTCTAATATACTGATTTGCTGCTCAAGAAACATTTCTTATTAGCAATGTTAAAACAGTTCAGCTGATTCAATATTTCTGTGGAAACCTGTTCCTTTTTTTTTAGGATTCTTTGATGAATATAAAGTTCAAGTGTTTACTGGAACTTATTAATATTTTCTAACATTATAAATCTCTTTTGATTAACTTAACATGTCCTTGCTAAATAAAAGCATTCATTTATTACCCAATTTTTTTTTTTTTTTACTGACCCCAAAAGAAATCCAATTTCAAGTGAACTGAGACACATTATTGCAGTTTGCTGTCTTCTAACTTCTAGTTGTATTTCCACAGTGATCTGTTGGATTTATAAATGAATCGTTCATTTTAAAAATCTTCCTGGTCTACTGACATTTGTTAAGACACTTGCCTTCAACATTACAATGCTCACAATAACTTTCGTTAACTCTACAATACATAAACCCACTTTACCAGATTTTAGCCTTAGACCCTTAGAATTTAAATTACCCTTAGACAGCGATGCCATAGAAATACACAGAGCTACTGCACAAATGGAAGCTCAAAGACTGTATTTTAAAGATGGTGATGTGCTTGTTTCTCTGGTATATGAATAAAGTCAATACAGTATTTTTTTTCTGATCACTATAGTTCTAGTCAAAATAAAGAGAATGCTCCTGATGAACAGTTTAAGCATGTTACCTTAAATAGCCAAGAGGCCAGCATGCGCAGAGGAGGGATGAACAAAGGTCTGGCCATGGCTGTGTCTGTATCCACTCTGATCCCAAGGTTATCTCTGATCTAAAATTGGAGTCAATGAAAACAAGACACCTTTTGCATTTAGTTTCTAAGGTAACTATAAACAAGGCTTTGCTGGGAATGAATGCAACCTACCTTGGCCAGCTTGTGCCAGAGCTCATAGAGGTAACTGAAGACCTTGGCGTGGATGCGGGCACAGCGGATGCTGTTCACATCACCGAGAATCCCCAAGATCCTCCTCCAGAGAACGAAGGCTGAGTCAGCGTGCCAACCGGTCAAACTGCCACCGGCGATGATGCTGATGTCATCAGCCAGAAACTCACTGCTGTCTGTAAAAAAGAGCAGACACACAGAGTATTTTACAGGAAGGAAAAACTAAACTTTTAAAAAGCGTTGAAAGATCCTCTGGTTGATGTTGGCATAACAGATGTCTTTCGATGCAAGATACATCTGATTAAGAAATAAAAGTCACTTAAGCCGATAAAGTTTACTTTCTATCTATCATATGTAATTGCACAATTTATAAGGCCTCTCAACATGATCAAAATTTTGCTGAAAAACCTGTTGAACACAATCTACTACTGTATATGCCTTCTGTTGTCTGATTGATGCATTTTAGTAAATATTATTGCCCACCTGAGCTTCTTGCATCTTTTGTGTTGTGAACTTTTTAAAATAAAGTAAACATGAAAATAATTTTGATTTTGTTAGTAATATTTCAAGATGAATACTTACTGGATTAAAGCAACTTTGCTTTACTTGATTATAAAGACTTTTTTTAAAACCTGTTCAAATGTGAGTATTAAATATGATCAGGCTTTTGATGAATGTTTATTGTTTATCTCTCAATAATTATCGTAGTGCACTGCATTATATGTTTCACTTGTTAAAGTAAACATTTAAATATCATCTTACTAAGACATGTTACTGGAGATATAGCGCGATTAGACTGATTTTTATATTATTTTATGCATCTGCTGTACTGTTATAAAGATCTCACTGATTAAAATTACAAGCTATCCGAAATTTTATCAGAATTTAAAAACAGACTTAAAACTTAAAACCTGTTTAAGACCCACAGAAACCCTGATATGATAAAACACAAGCACACAATTGAATTTAAAGAAAACAAAAGTATAACAAGTATAACAACTGAATAACGGCAAATGCCAAAAAATGGAAAATACCATTCAAACTAGTGTTAAAGAAGTTATTTTCCAGAATGAAAATTCCCTAACAATTTACTCACTCCCATGTCATCCAAGATGTTCATATCTTTCTTTCTTCAATTGCAAAGAAATTGAAGATTTGAGAAAAACATACCAGGTCCAAATTGCAGCTTCATTGCAGCTTCAAAACAGATCCCAGCCAAAGAATAAGGGTGTTATCTAGTGAAACGATCTGTCATTTTCTTAAAAAAAAAAAAAAAAAAAAAGATGTGCAAGCATGCATGAATATATAATGTATGAGGTCAAGCTAGTGCAAGGTGATCATTTGCGTTTAAAAAGTATATAAATTAGTATTTTTCTTAGAAAATGACAGATTGTTTTGCTACATAAGACTTTTATTATAGCCCTTAAAAGCTGCATTGAAACTGCAATTTGGACCTTTGACCCACTGGCCACCATTTAAGTCAACTGTATACAGAAAATTCTTGCAATGTTTTCCTCAAAAACCTTAATTTCTATTCAACTGATGAAAGAAAGACATGAACATCTTGGATGACATGGGGGAGAGTAAATTATTAGGAAATTTTCATTCTGGATGTGAACTTCTCCTCTAGCGTCATTGTTCCTGCCCATGAAGAACATTTCAAATCAGTTATTTATGAGGTTTCATTTTGCTAAAGATGTTGTCTTGGAACAAAGCCACCTATGTAAAGGTTTGGAAAGATGTTGCGTTTGATGAATGGAGGAAGAGTGAAGTACACAAGATGAGTTTGGGAGGTTGAGAGGATGAGTGCAATACCCAGATGGTGAGGCAGATTCATGGCATCCTCCAGAAGCTGAGGGCCCTCACAGCAGCCATGAGGCACGAGGAGAGCCGGAGACACTGGGGGACAGTGAGGATCAGACCCTACACAACAACACAGTGATGGATGGAAGGGAGGTGGAATCACATTTCACACAAGCAGGGGAATCAAATACTTAAAGACACATGATGCACAACGCCTGATCCTGATGTGCAGAAATAATACAATAATCAGTAGCAGATGCTAAGATAACTTAAAGCAGTGGTTCTCCACCTTTTTTAAAGGCCCAACACTTCTCAGATAAAAAGCTTCAGGATTACAGGTATTTTGAATGTACTTCAAGACTCCCCCTTTTTAATCACTGAATTCACATGACTTGTACAGTGATTCATGATTTACTAAATAAAGGGGCGGTCACACTAATCAATCACGCAATAATTTTTGGATGATTCTGCAGTGTCTTTTTTTTAAACATATATTCAACATTAAAAAAAATATTAAAATGTCTGCTGCATATATGTTACAATTTACTTTATTTTGCTATAGTATCCTACACCCACTAGTAAAAAAATATTAACAATTGTACCTGGTGTCTGAATAATTTTTAGTTTGACTGTACATGTAAGTATGCATGTTTTTAGTTATTTATTCTATTTAATTTTAATTACACAATAATTTTTTTTTTTGGGGGGGGGGTTATTGAACTCATGCATGAATTTGCTTATGAATGTAAAGTTTTTTCCCCAAATATGTTTCCTTTTTTTTTTTACATAATTTTTATCATCTTGATTCCCCCTTGGATGTTAGTGGACCTCGGGCTCCTAGTAGAGAACCACTGATTTAAAGGAATGTTCTGGGTTAAATGCGTCTATCCTCTTACAGCACCAGTGGTAACCTAGTGTATGAATAATAAACTGATTACAAATACTGTGCACAATTTTTGTAAATTTTTTTTTTTAATAGCAACATTTCTATTACTTTATAATGAATGTGCCTATATGACATGTATATAAGGCTTTTTATCAGCCATCAGTCTACCCACTCTCTAAATACTGTAGTTAGACATCGAAGATGTTAAATCTGTAATAAACCATTGACATTAATCTCATGCTAACATGTATGGGTCAAAGACGAAAAAGGGTTTAAGCATAAAAACAGTAAGTGTAATACTGCTTTAAATTGTTGTTTTTCCAAAAAAGTTTTGTTTCATTTTTGTTTTTGTTTTTCCTGAGCAAAAACATAAATATCTTACATTCTCCCTAATTTACACAAGACACCCACTAAAATGTCATTCAGTGTAACACTCTTGCCAAGCATATTTACAACAAAAAAATCAAACGAATTACTTTCACCTTACATTAAAATTGCCACATCCTAGGTTTTGCCCATTAGTCGGTAAGAATTTTTTAGTAAATTAAAAAACACAATGAAATGTAATATGCTCCCTTATTCTTTTATATTTTAATATGTAAAAGTCAGAAAAGCATGATTTTTTACATAAATATTGTGTTACAATGAATTACAATGTAACATCATTTCAACCAAATATTTACATTTTATTCTCCAAAAATGTATTTGAAACCTTAAAGTAGACACTTTGCTTAAATTTAACGTGCTTTCTATGGACATAAAATCACTCTTGTAAATTTCTTTTTACGTGGACATCTTAAAGTCTTTGACCCATAATCTTTAAGAGTAAAATGTTTACATTATCACAGTGTGATAAAGCATTAAATGATGTATTTATTGTGGTGTTGTACAATCACCTTTAATTTTTTCAAACTAGCAAACAATGACAAAATCTCACAGATGCCGCTGTATTTAGCCCAGACTATTCCTTAATATGGCGTTCTGCTATCATCTTCATTATAAATACTGAGACCAAAGAAATGGACCACAAAAACAAGAACATCAAGAACAACACAACTTTCAAACACAGAGTGTGACAGTACTTGCTGCTTTGGGTTTACACAGATGGGACACACAAGTGTTGGGCGGGATCAAGGTTCAGAAGGGATGAGTTGTGCTGAGATCTGGTACCTGCAAGTGCTTCAGTGTGGCTGAGCAGGAGGCTCCTCTGGCTAACAGTATCCGCAGTAACACTCATGCTCATGCTCATGTCATGAGTAGAGGGAGAGTCCGGCTCCTCCTCAACCGCATGCCACGACAGCAGACCCACCTCAGCATCGTTCAGATAGCCATTAGACGTCTCACTGCTCACACTCTCGCCTAAAAGAAGATAGGTTATATTGACAATATTAGTTATTACATGATTCTTGAAAATGCAGATATCTGGGGTCTGTTATTCTCTGATAATGACTGTCAATAGCAACACTGTATAACAGACTGTTAATACAAGTATCTGAAAATGGTGCACCTCTCATATCACACCACATCTCACTCACTTATGCATTATACAAATGCATCTATTTCTAACATACAATGCCGGTCAAAAGTTTGGGATCAGTAAGATTTGTAATGTATTTTAAGTAAGTTTCTAATGCTCATAAAGGCTGTGCTTATTTGATCTAAAATACAAAAAAATATATATTATGAAATATTCTTTATTTTAATACACATTAAAATTTTAATTTATTTCTGTGATCAAAGCAGAATTTTTCAGCATTATTAAGTCAGTATTCAGTGTCCGATGATCCTTCAGAAATCATTCTAATATACTAATTTAATTATGAGTATTGAAAACAGTTGTTGCTTAATATTTTTTTGGAACCTGTGATATTTTTTCAGGATTCTTTGATGAACAAAATGTTAAAAAGAACAGCATTTATTTAAAATAGAACAACAATATACACTTGTGTTCAAAAGTTTGGGGTCAGTCATTTTTTTTTAAATAAATTCATACTTTTATTCACCAAGGATGTGTTAAATTAATACTTAATTATAATGAATATATTTTGAATAAATGCTGTTCTTTTTAACTTGTTATTTATCAAAGAATCCTGAAAAAAAGAATCACAGTTTCCGAAAAATACTTGGCAGCACAACTGTTTCCAACATTGATAATTCTAATAATAAATCTGTATATTAGAATGATTCCTGACACTTAAGATGAAAATTTAGCATTGCATCACAGCAATAAATTATATTAAAGTATATTAAAACCATTATTTTATATTGTAATAACATTCTGCAGTATTGTTTTTTTTTCTGTATTTTTGATCAAATAAATGCAGTCTTGATGAGCATAAGAGACTTCTTTAAA